>NC_049992.1:13258247-13277299 GCF_000003815.2 Branchiostoma floridae | reverse complement strand
TCTCAGATGATGAAAAATATAAAAATCGAGAATTTGCCATGGCACTTGCGGCCCATCTTATCAAGAGTATGGTCATATTGAAGGCCTTCCTTGAAACAGAAAATAATCGTCTTTGGAAGCAAAATCGAAACAAAACAACTATCTCAATTCAAACGGGAAGATTGAAACTATCTAAAATTGCGAATTTAATGTTATTTTGAATACATTTTCCTTGTCATAACATTCTGTTTATTTTGAAATATTTTACGGTTAGCAAATAGTAGGCCTCTTGTAACCCGATACTCTGTCGAACTCGCATAGCAACGGGAAAGAATACCCTAGCAACCGACCGCCGTGAGGAGCATACATTAAGTATAAGTTATACGCATCTTTATAACACATTTCCGTACTTACATGTATATTTCCTTTAAATCTTGTACTTTTAGTGTGAGCTACTGGCATTCTTACGATCCATCCAGTAGCATCCTTTTAAATCTTGTACTTTTACCTGTAACAGCAGCTAATGGCTTCCTTGCACAAAATCTATAGATCACTACATGAATGCCGATTACAGTTCTCCTGTGGCTTGTGGCAATAGCAACACTATCATTGCTGCTATTGTGACAAGACATAGATATCATGATGCTGCCCCACTGGAAATCAATAATGCCAGCCTAAAAGTTGATATGGATGAAAGGCTACTGTTGTCACCAGCTACACTTCCACATCTTCACAGTGGCCTTCAGAGATGCATAAAGGGACCAGCCATTAATGGTAGGGAAGGAGGAAAAAGCAGGATAAAGGGACCAGCCATTAATGGGAGGGAGGGAGGCAAGCAGGATAAAGGGACCAGCCATTAATAGCAGGCAGGTAGGGAGGAAGGCAAGCAGGACAAATTATTATGAAACATATGCCAGTATGATTTTGAAGTTCATAATGATATCAAATCTTAGTAATATAATAATATCCTCATATTGGGGACATTAGGGAAACCAGCATAGATTAACAACTGGTAATTGTCAGTAATACATTATCCTTTGACCTCCAACTCATAATTAAATGTCAACATGATTTCATGGTATCCACCCCTTGACACTGGTGCCTCAATATAGCAGCAGTCCAAGTCATCTACTGAAATTTCATGAAAAGGTTATACATTTACAAACTAATCTTATAATTTATGCAATGTCTGGTAATGTTTGAATTGAAATAGTTTGCTGATTCTCATCATTCTCTGAGACTTGTAATGACTTGTTTGCTATCCTTTACAGATGCCTAAATAGAGAACTTGCTTTTCAACACTTGGTATGTGGTTGTAGGGTATGTAACCACTTCAAATTTCAATTGCTTCTCCCAGCCATATCAACCAACAACAGCTACATACCATTACAATACCTGGAACAATACAAATGCATCCCACACCCAAACAACAAGCTGTCTTCACTACCTAACCCTTTCCTTAATGGTATTTTTGCAGCTGTTCAAGAATCTAAACATTGGGGTTGTGACATTGTGGGTTGCTGTCAGCCACCCATGACTGACCTTTGACCTACAACACAGCAGCCATTGATCCTGCCATACCAAATGTGTAAGATGAGGGTCTCCTACTTATGATACAAGGGGGTGACCAGAAACAGTCCTAGAGGGGTCGAGCAAACACAAGTAAAACATACTGACTAAAGGGAGGGACATATTTCAAACAAACTTTTCATATCCTTTTTTTTTTACAAACTTTTCATAAACTTTTTTTTTCAGTCTGAAAGTCTGGGAGCCTGAAAATGTGTACAATCGATAAAATATCTGTGACAATTGAAGCTATACCGTGCAATTTGTCACGGACTGTAATTAGCCCCTCCATCCCAATACTAGTAGGCGGGCTGCAATAAGCTAGATTTAATCAGGTTACATGCTATTATGTCCCATCCATGTTGATTATTTATGGTCTATGATTCACAAGAAAACTTTTTTATGTACAAATTTAGAAGATGATAGAATGGGTCTGAAAAATATTTTATGTTTTTCACTTGTAACATTAAAAAAAGGCAGACTTCTTCCTTCTTCAATAAAAGATTTATACTTTTTTATAGTATGCTTCTCTCACTAGGAAGTATTTGTATCGTACAATTCTGTTCTCACAACTCCTGTTATATTTCCAGAATTAATACCTAAAGATCACTGTGCAGCAAATCTTCCATATTTGAGGCCATAAACACACACGAACAGCACAATGAAGAATGCCCTGTAATGCGAAAGATGCCAAGATTTATCCCAAGTACAAAAAATTCTACTAATATCTTCACTATTTACGATCATTTTCAACCTGTGCCCCAAGAGGTATATTTTTCTTGCAGACATGCCACCTAATCATGTGACAGATGATGCACTTCATGCAAATTTAATTTGGAATAATGTAATTACATATGACAGGTGTTCCCTTGCCGCTCTATTTACCAGCCTGAAAAATTTTGCAAAGAACCATTACGAAAATTAGATATCTTATACAATATAATTCACACTTTTAGTATACAGATATAATTTTACTGTGCTTGAAGGCAAACAACCTTTCTTTAAAACCATAAACTTTGATCATAAAGGTTTACCTCCACTTTTATGCAGCTGATACAATGAAGATAACATTTCTTACATTTAACTGACGTAAGATATCTGATATTGCCGCAAGACCAACAACCTTGTACTGTCAAAAGGTATTCCCATCTCATGAAAAGATTTGATCCTTCGCTTCAACCAGCGAAGGCGAATGGATTTTCCTTTACGACAAAAGAGACACAAATATGGTATGGCATTCGGAAAGATTGAAAAAGCTGGTGATGAATTCAATACCGTGCATGACTGCTCTTTATCCCATCAATACCCTCCGACTGACAGTCATATAAATTTCACATGAACGAGAAATAGATGTCTCTATTCCCGACTTCAATGCCTCTCGTAGAAAAAAAGCTTCAAGTTCAGGTAACATCAAAACAAGGAATTTTCAAAGTATGAAGCACCAAAAATCAAAAGGTAATTGTCTTCAAAACACAAGTGGAAGCCAGAGATAACAGTCCACATTTATTCAAGTAAAAATTCATAAGTGACATCTTCATTGTAATGTTATAAATATTTGGATAAGACAAATTTTTCGCAAGAACCTGACATCAATTATTGCTGCTTTAACTGTTCAAACATCATGTAGTTTTCCACCAGGCCATAGGCGACTGTGATGAGTTAGGGAAGTAAAACATGGCTAAGCCATATCTACGATGATTCCTGGCTAGCTTTCACACAGATCACCGTGATCAGTGTTGGCGAGTTCATGAAAATTTGATTGAGTGAATGAACAGAAGGCTGGGCAGCCATTACAAATGATACCAATTGACGCAGCAAATTGGCCAAATGGGTTTCCTGGACTTCTGCTATGGGGGAATAAAATATTCTGATTCAACTTTATCGCATTTACCTATTTTACGGTGCGATGAAGGAGACCTGTTAGGTTAATTGACTTGTCATGAGGACGCCAGCAAAGGGTGACGCTTTATTGTGATGTTGGCATTCTAGGCAACACCTTAAGTGTTAAAATGTGTGAGAGAGCAGTTCCCTGTAATTGCATGCCTCTACCCTTATGATGTCTGCAGTGTACAGTATATCATACGTAATGTTATTCTATGGAGACATGATATGGCTTTTGCGGGATTCCATAATATAATGTATCAGTGAACCTTGGTGGCTAGCCATCAATTTCACACAATTATGCTTTCATAAACCAGTTACAACTGAAAATTTCTTATGCTTGTCCCAATGGGCTTTAGAAATCCAATTAAATGGTTACCACAACTATCAAACATACTCTATCTTTTAATAGTCCAACTTCCTTTCCTATCTTTTTCCAATCTATGCCTTTTTACTACAAATCATAGTTTTGCGAGTTTTGCAGATGACACGAATCATAGTTTTGTGAGTTTTGCAGAAGACATTTATCTTTAATGGAAGGGCACATTTACAGCATATTCTGGTAAGAAAGTGTATCAAAAAGTATGGCAAGATGTTTATCTATCTTGCATTTGCAAACAAATAGATAACGTTTGCAAGACATATGGAGTTTATGCACTTTGTCAACTTCCTAATGTCACCAGGCCATGGTAATCAGTGGGTTGGTGCCTGGTATTGTAACAGATTTCCTTTCTACACCCACCCACTTGTGTGAGACACCAAAACTATCACCTTTCCTGACTTTTGTAGGGGTACAATTGTAAATTCTGTGTCCTACACAATTCTACTGCATACAGACAGCAGAATTAGGAATAACCCCTAAGGCACCATACAGAATTAAACAAGATGGCAAAAAAAGAAGGGTGACTTACCAATTGTCTCAGGTGTTATGTGTTAGGTTATGGTATTGTCTGTACATAACAATGTGAACACTAGTTCCAAAGCAGGAACTTACAAACTGGCTACCACATTCACAGTGAGATCATGAGAATCAAATAAAAATCTGACTTCCTTTGTGACAGGAATTCAATCCTAGAAGTTTGATTTTCTAATGGTGCATATCAAATGGTGCTCAAATTAGCTGCATATCAGCAGAAGCATGTGTACTTGAAACAAATGTGCATAATTGTTGTCATAACTATTTTAACTATTATGTCTTTTAATAGTTTTACGATGTCCTGATTCACATCTTTTGCATTACTGGCCTGGCCAAAACTATGGCTGGGTTTTAATACACACGTTATCATCAACTTGGACTCAGAAACATACCTTCTCCTGACATAGTGATTGGCCGAAGGTTTCGCCTATGGTTTGTGTGTATCACGTAAGATCTGTGCATTTCACACAGTGATTTGTGATTATAACATAACGTTAAGGTTGGTACATTTTCCAATAGTGATTTGTGCGTTTTTTCAATAATGTCATATGCATATGTTTTCGCATAATGATTCGTGTGTTTTTGATAAATTCATACTCATACATTTTCAAATAGTGTTTTGTGCGTTTTTCATAAAATTCATACGCAAACATTTTAAAATAGTGATTTGTGCGTTTTTCATAAAATTCGTACAATCTCATAAAATTCGACATGTAAATGAATAGGCATCCCTGGTCTATAAACAATGAATAACCCCTAAATTTCTCTATAATCTGTCATCAGCATTTTATTGACCAGCCCACCCCACCACTCATGGTATCAATTACTATGTAAGCAGGGTCATGGGTACACATCCAAAATGCTATGTCTGGACAAACAAACTCATTAGCTGATAAAATGTGAATGACTACACCAGGAGAAACATATACAACATTCTGTTTAACTCTTATCTCCTATCTCCACAGTGTTTTAGTGGGCATGATTTATAATCTGTAAGGAGTAGGTCCTATCTAAACCAGCTGTATGTAGCTGATTAGAAGGCTCATGCTGGTTTCAGGGAGCTACACCCTGTTAGGGAACACTCATTGATGACCTTGGAGGAATAGCCTGGATGCCAGACTGTTTCCAGGGCCTGCACAAGCAAACTACTGGTCTCTAGGGCCAACAAGCCCCAAAGAAAATTCTACAACAGGCACCCGAATTAGGTCAGGGTGTAAATATGGGGGGCCTGAGGTAAAATTTTATGGTTAGTGTAGGCTCTGGAAGCAGTCTGGCATCCCGGCTATTGGGGGATTTATATTAGCAATTAAGTTAATTTTTGTAGGTAGTTAATTTAGTGCAGATCATTGTTCCAACAAAAAAGTCTAACTGCAGTCTTATTCATAATTCAAATCCAATGGTTCTTAAAAAGACAATAACATACTGGGTTTGAAAATTGTGTTATATTACAATCTATGACATTTGACATGTGAAACAAAACGTCAATACATCTAGATGAGAGTTTGTTTGTTTTCTCAACTGATCGAATTGCTTGATCTCCTTCACTTTCAGTCTATTATGCACTGTAAGTTAAATAGTTCAAGCAATGCATTTTTAAAGTCTACTTTGTCATTCAAGACCTTTCTTCATCAGATGCTAACTCAGCTAAAGAGCAAATTTGCTGCAAAAAGTTTCTAAGGGACTGTTTTTCGTTTTCATCCCTCCCTATCCAAACTCCTATCCTGTGCATCTACTTGACAACCCCTACTGAGAGTATTTTCTTTTCCAGTTTCTTATCAGTAATTAAAACATGCTTAAAGGTGACTAATTACTGTAATTACTGTAGGACTAATTTTTTGTCTGTTTTAAAGCTGGGATACCATAAGGAATACTAAAGCTTTTTTTAAGCCTCTCAAGCAATGCTTCTACTAACATAAAGACACCCTTTGACACTAGTACTTTCATAGACGCCTTTGTGAACAAGCTACAAACTCTATCAACTTGTTCCTGTTGAAAGTCTCTTTCTTTTGCAAGAGGTAAACAATTTGCAGTCATTTGGGATGCTGGATTTACATGAAGTCATGCTAATCCCCATGTTGACAGGCAGTGCTGGTCCAATGGATAGCTTTAATACTGTGTTCTTTTTCTTTTGTGTAACCTGCCCAATCCCAACAAAAAGGTGACTTGTTCCTCTTTGACTTGTCAGGGGCTAGGGACAAACATTTCAGTAATATAACCACCCCTCTTTGTGTATCAACAGCCCCATACTAGTTAAAACAGACATATGCGTTTCACAGCACACTTCAACAAACACATAGCTTGTTGCAAAAATAAAAGCTAATAGCCCAGTATGGCTGCTAATGAAGGCATTTTCCGTCAGACAAAGGGAAAGGTCGGAACCTGTCATGTAGAACAAAGGGGAGCATAATGGGTCTACCTGGCTTCCTTTGTTGGGACTCCTGATACTGTGGTTCAGGGGAGTTCTGGCAAAGCTTTGTCATGCAGAGATCGATGATCTAACAAGATAACAGAGGGTTTGTGAATGGATAATGAATAGAAATCTTTGTTTATCTTTTTTTTTTACCTGAATGATACATCAATGTGCAAAACCCAGGGGTAGAAACTCGAAGAATGTTTTTACTAAGTTCTGAATTACAACCCCAGCTAGTTTGATATCGGTGCCATTGCCAGCAGCACTCTGGTGATCCTCCCTGTACATGAAACAGGTGTGAAAGTGACAAGTGAAATCGTATAGCCTGCTGTCATGTCAAATAATGACTTTACACCAGGGCACACTGCATTACAAAGCTGACATTTAGTACAAGGGCCCTCCCATTTTACAACCTGACTGGAGGACACAAGCATTCCCAGGACGTTTGTTATGTGTTTATCTTTGGTTGGTTGATAATCTCATACCGTAATATAAAATTGGGGGGATGACTCATTTATGAAATAGGGAGAATATGAGAAATGGCAAAAATTCAATAGCGTAGCTACAATCATGCAAAAGAACAACTTTTTTGTAACCTTTCCTTTCTTTTCGGTGGAAGAGTAGTAGAGTAGTGGTGGGTGTGGGGAGTTATCTTTTAGATTGATCTTGTTAGTAATGACTTCTGTTCTGCTAATGTTCCAAGGTCAGACCTTGACTCCAGGGTCTAGCAGGTGTGAGGTGAGAAAGACAGATGCAGACAAAGAGGCATTCAAACAGGGGGTCAACCACTAACATCTTTGGGGAGGGGGTGATGATTTTACACGCTTGCTGATCTGCTACTCTTTTAGTCTTTATCAAATCCTTCAGTAAATATAAAAAATGAAGTAATAATGGCACAGTATTCCTACTTCAAAGACATTCCAAGCTAAGATTTGATGAACTTTTCTTTCTACCTTGGGGCAAAAACTTCAGGAAATGCAGGAAATGTCATCCCTTTTATTTGGCTCAAGCTACATCTCAGGTGGAAACGGTCTTTTCTTCCCCTCCAGCCAAGATGAAGGGTTTTCTTTGTCTTGGTTCACCTTAAGGCTTCAGACATCCTGTTGTGATTAAAGTCTTAAGGCTCACGGATGTCGACTAGGTGTTCTGGAAGCATTAAGCAGAAATATATCCTGGGGGGATATGGTTATGTAAATGGCTGTTGAAATGACATGGCTTGGAAATGACATCTGTCCTTGCTGCACAAAAGAATCAATGACAAAGAAAGCTGGTACTTGTCACACTGTCTTATGTAACTGCAGGTGTATATTTTTTCAATCATTTATTACTGTACACTAATTCTTATGTTTTCTTAAAGATCTGCCAAACTTTCTCTAGCCATTTCTGGCATCAAAAAAATTCAAAGGCTATTTTGGGTGTATGGCCCTCTCTCCTGCGATCACTTCTATGTTTAATGCTATCATTACTTGTGCTAAAGGTTAGCATAGCCACTGGTTACATTCCCTGCAACAGTGGCCAAATTAGAGCTCATTCTCCTTGACTTTTGATGACCTTTGTAACCTAAAGGCCTTTCCTGCTATTGTACTACAGAAGAAATTTTAAGGCATATTTTGCCCTTTGAAAATCACACATTCGCTGTCCCTATAGAGGGAACTGTACCATTCAGAGCACTTTGTTTGGACAACATGGGACCACCACTTTACATTGATATCAGTCTTGCCAAAAATGAGCGTAACTGTAACAGTGTAAGGTCACTCAGTGGCAAAAAAAACTGAAAATTGAAACCAACCAAATAAAATTTGCAGTGTCCATGAAACATGTAGAAAGGCAGACAATATCTGTACCGTTAATGGTCTTCCTTTACGTAATTTGCTTTTCCAGGAATATTTCTTTGTTCGCCCAATTGCATTTATTCATGCAATCATGTACTGCCTGTAATGTTAGTGAAATTCTACCCTTTCTTTGAGTAGTTAGGCAGAACACTTGATTGATCTGGAATGAAAGGATATGCACAAGGAACTACAATCAAAAGACTGGATTTGAAAGCGGCTTCTTGATAGACAAGAGGAGAATAAAACGAGGCACAGGAGATAAGCAACATTGGGAATGATAACAATGGAAATATGCAAGACATGTTGATTGGTCTATCCCCTTTCAAAAGAAAGCAACTGCAATTGAAAAACGAGTCTTTTTTGGGATTACCACATTTAGGTCATATGATTGTAAAGGTGGTTATCATGAAAGTGCTTTAACTGAATTAAAATTGTGTCCAAACAAACAAAATGTATACATATAATTACACAAATAGATTGCTCATAATGTGAAATTTGATACAAAAAGAGGTAACAACTGGATGAATGTTATCTTCTTCAATCTTGTCCACTAAATGGAGCAAATTAAAAGAAATTCTTTTGAATGCCCAGATGCAAAAAACAGTCCTGGTAAACTAAAGGCCCTCAGTGTTTCCTGTAAGAAAAAGGCCTTTGAAAGTTCAGTAACGACAGTTTAACTGAATTACCTTGGCCTTTCAAACACAACACATTCTAACAGTATGAGTCTTGGCAGGATGTGGCTTGTTTTTGCGGCCACTCCACTTTGCGGGTGTAAGGTTACTGGTGGCCATCACAGACTAATGTCAGCACTCTCACAGATACTTGTCAGACACTGGGCTGTGAAGGGGATTTACATAAACAAGCCCAAACATAGACATAATACTTTTTTCACAGCACAATCAACAGGATACTCCGATTTACAGTGTGGTCTATTGTACGTAATTCGGTGCAACATGACAATGTGCATTCATTTGTGAACAAGAGAGTAAAAATACACACAAAACGGGTGCGTATAGTATACACCAGACAGAAGAACCTCCCCCCACCCTTGCCATGTCTGGTATGTAGTGTACATCCCCTATACAAAGTTATACCAAGCAGAACAACCCTAGCCTCTCCTGACCTTTGCACTCTGCATTTGACTCCCAGTGTCAATTCTAATGATCTAGAAAGCCAGTGGAAAATCAAATTACGCCCTCCGCCCAGTGCTGTGTAGCTCTACATTAGAACTCAGGCAGCCAATCTCAGAGCATCAACCCTTCTGCAAGGATTTATAACTCGGAACCACCCCATCAAGAGGTCTGCATGTGCGCTGATGTTAATGCCACAAAGACTGCATTTATGATCATTATCCTATATATATAGTAATAATGCTAATGTATATACCAGGCAACAACATGATTTGGTTTATGCCATATACACAATTTGCAACCATCACCAATATAAATGGCAGCCAGGTTATAAGTATAATTGTATAAAGATGGAATTCTAACTCCTTGATTGATGAGTAATTACCTTAAAACAAACAACTGAATACATCATAAATTCAAGACGTCAAAGCCCCTTCTTCAAATCAGTCTTCAGTTTCATGTTAAGTAATCCTTGTAATCCACCTTGATATGTCTATTGAGTGATGATTGACAAGTCAGGTGTACTAATTACTTCACTCACCTCCCACTTTATAACTGACACCTCCTACAGTCCAGGACGTTATTTCCGGCTGATTTCGCAACCGTCTCTTGGGTTTCTCCTCTCTCGTTTCCTCGATAGAGTAGCGTTTTCTCCTTGTTGTTTCACGTGGCTCCATGTCTTGTTTATTACCTTCCTCTCCCATGCTTTATTGCGCTCACTCCCGCTTTCGTTCGGATTATTCCCTCGTGAGTAGGAGCACTGGTTAGATCATTTTCTGCTGGAAACGGATGAGTGTTTCTGAGAAAACTGGCACCGATTCCTTGCCTTGTTGCTGGGACCTGGCCCTGTCCCTCATTCCATGATTATAGCTGTCCTTTTCAGTTACTGCAGGTCAGGCCGGTACACTGTTAGACTGTCAATGAGGAAGAAATCTGGCCTCTCTCTTATCTCGTATAAAGCTTGGCTTTCTCATGCAATGATGTCGGCCGCAGTTAAGCGGAGTATGTAGAGTAACAAGTATTTAGTACGCACTGATTCTCCCTGGAGTGAGTCAGGGTTGTTTTGACTTCCTCCTCTTCCACTGTGACAGGCAACAACCAGTCAGGCTGCTTGTACTGGCAGTTTTATAGCAACAACAGAGTGTATCTGGAACCCATGTCAGTTGGTGCATGCCCCAGAACAGATCCCTGTATCCAATAGATTGTCCTCTGTAATGGTCTCCCTTTCTGCCTGGTCTGTGTCAGTTGTCTGGCAGCTTAAATTGAAGAGAAGCTCCACCCTGAAAACAAATAGGAATAAAAAGGTTTAGGAATTTCATCTATATAGTACAGTAGCTGATAGATATATTCTGTTCAAGATAGGCTGATTGGTGATACCTATTATTAACTAGCCAGTCATTCTGGCTCAGTAAGCTAGAAGAATCCATCCAAGCTTTGTTTTCACAACACACATGCCACATGTACGCACACCCTTCCCAGCTTACATCAACTGTGCCATATTCTGCGTCACTAACACCTCTTTGCGGCAAACGAAACATGGCTGAACGCTTTGGTAAACTTGAGGAAACCCAAACAACATAACGTTAATCCTTCCGTCCCTGGGTGATCACCTTCCATAAACTCTCCTACCTGTAATTTCTCTTCAACCTGATGATCAATATCAGTCCTGTACGTACGCACAGCCACGTCACGGGACACTCACCAGTTACTGAGTTAGTGAGCACTTATGGTACATACGTGAATAATCCGGAAATGAGATGCGAAATACTGTCTCTTTAACTGCACAAATCCTGTCCATTGATAACAATACCTCCTGAACACCACCCAAGCTACCGGTATCCTAAGTAATGATCAGCCCAACCAGTCCACAAAAGAGAAGCTGAAACAAGGGATTAGGTTGGCATAATCTCTGATCGCAAAGAGTATTAGGTAGCAGACAGAACAAACAAATATAAAGCCAACACACCCAAGCATATAACTTCACCTGCAGCAACCAGGAGAAAGAGACAATGTTTGATGCACAAACAACCAGTATTTACTGGTGCCGCACCACCTTTGGTTCCCATGCACAACCAAAAACACAGCCTACCTCCAGGATGTCTTATGGTTAACCAACTGTAGCTAAATTATGACAAGGCGAAGAGATTACCGGTACTACACATACCACCAGGAATTCTTCTGATGTGGACTCAAAACAGTCCGAGGCTTAGCATTGGAGATGGTACTTACAGCAATGTTTAATTCATCCCAGTCATTGCGCTCATTAATTACTACACGTCTTTGTTACAGTCAGAACATTGGACATGATCATGCGGGGCAGCTGTGGGACAGAGACAGGGTAACCTTTGAGGAACAGAGATGTCTCACAGCTGGCAAGGCTCCATGCATTCCCTAGTAGCTCACATAACCTTCCCTCCCTAATCAATGTGTATCTCCAGCCTCCCAACTAAATATCTAATGCTGTATCACATTACATGCATACCAAAACCCTCCTGGTTGTTCAGCGCACTTGTCACACGCTTCGATCGCCCCAACAATCTGCCCTGCACTTTGCAACACCCGTTGCACTTTGCTGGGTTACAGGCGATGCTGATCGCATGTGGCATTCTTTCGCCTGCTGTTTCCCACGAACAATCAAGCAGATCATGCTCCAGTAAAGAGCCTTAACCCCAGGGCCCAGCGCAAACATTTCCACGCCACGCCAACCGTAACTACCAACACTGCCACCGAACAAAGCCTTGTCCCTTCACAGGAAATTTGCAAAACCAGACTATAATTCACGATATTATCTATCTCACCCTTGGGATCATTTCATCAGTTGATCCATTCCCTGAAACAAAATTCTTTCCTTTCAGACCCTACTCAAGCATTGGGACTACTGTATGATCCCCAAGAGAGTGATTACAACTGTTAACAACAAACCTAACATAATATTCAAGGCAAAGTACAATATAAGTTTACAAGGTAGTTTAAACTGCCTGATAGGCAAATTGATGGATTATTTAGGCTCAACTGGGCCATACTCCCAGTCTTCCTTCTTTAATATGTTCAACCATATATACTCTTGTGCCATCGGATATCCATATTCAAGATCACTGTTCACTGACTATAAGTGCATCAGCAATACATCTAATAAAGAAGTCATCCAAAAAATTAATGCAGGCCCATTCTTTCTCACTTGACATATAAAGAGGGGACTCCATCAGCATATTAACACAATCATTATTCAAACAAGCATGTAGAGGTGACAGCTTCGCATATACAGCTGCACAGAAGTCACAGAAAATCTATAAAGTCCTATGATTTTGTTGCTTATGAGGCCACACCAATTTAATTTCTTGGTTCACGGATTTTTTCATAAAAAATATGGAGCGAGAGGGCGAAATAAAAATGAAAATAAAAATTGTAAAATGGTTGGGGTAAAGGTAACGGCTAATCCAAAACATAAAGAAAAAAAGTTTTCAGCTTGAAAAAAGTACAAAACACTATTATTGTACAGTAACAGCACTTGTACCCACACTTTAAGGAGCTTATAATATAAAGGCCAATTTGCTACACCAGAAAGCTGGTGAATGGTTTCATTAATGGTGAAAATTTGCTGAGTGGTAATTTTTATTTTTATTTTTTTTTCCAAAAAAAAGGAGCGAGCGAATCCGTGAACCAAGAAATTAAATTGGTGTGGCCTGATGACACATTATAAATGGCCTCTCCACAAGTCCATCCTCGTGCACTATATTCATTATCTGTTTTATTGGGAATCTAATCTGATCTAGAATACCTTGCATGTACTATATCATAAAGCAGCTAGGCATGATGATGTCATGTGTAATGTCTCACTCACAAAGATAGCAATTGGCCAAATCATACTGAGTCACATCATAATATTCTAAGAGTCATGAATGCATGTTACTGTAAGTTCATTTAAGTTCGCGAGGTTTTTAAGTTCGCGTATTTCGCTGAGACCTTCTCTTCGCGAAGTCATCTACTCGCGAACATGCATGTTCAATATCGTCCCCCTCCCCACACCTTCCGTCCAAAAATCCAGTCTCAACTACGTGTGTACTATGATTGCAACTTATACCAATGACAACACTCAATTGATAACAGACCATTTATTCTTTTCAAACCGAAATAAAAGTTAATTCAACACATTAACTATACATGGAATCATTATTGTGTAGATATGTGCCACTGGCGAACGGAGAAAATAGAAACTTGTCGGCTTGGTTCAGTAGTACGTGCACGCCGTGGCTGCGATTTACTTAGTACATTTTCCTAGTTTTACTAGATTTCTACAAGTTACGAACGAAGCAAAAATTAAAACTGTATTCGTCTTTAAAAATACAAGAAAAGCTATGGAATTACAGCAGGTTTACAACAATAATAGCTGGGAATTTTCATGACTAGAAACGTGGCAAACACAACTCCGCTTACATGCCGAAAATAAGACGTTCATTTCATAATTCTGGGTTAGAACTACTTTAAATATGGGAGAGATGAACTCTTCACCTTCTTGTGTACAACTTGTGTCCACAAATTACGCTGAAAGTTTAAAACTTAGCGCCGTCTTTCACACTGAAAAAGTTTCAAAATGGCGCCCGCGTCGCTTGGCTTGGCGTGGGGTATCCCGTCAGCCTGTGCGGCAAATGTGATTGCGACATATCAGAGGTCCTTGGCCCTGTTGCGTTCCGTGCGCTGTCGTCAAATTACGGCCGAAATGAGCTCAAAAATGAGACAGTGGCTCGGTAGAAACACATTTTTTTTATCGAGTACATCAACTTTAGACATTGTTTGAATGGGAACTATGAACTTCAAGGCGTAAATGCCGCCTTTGACGGTATGACTGGTGTTGCGGTGTGGGTGGGAGGGGGGCACTCGCTACCGTCATAGTACCGGATCGTAACTTTTGAAAAATAATTGAAACACCTGCTCGCGAACTCAAAGATCTCGCGAACTCCTGATTTGCTCAAACTCGCGAAATTAAGTGCTCGCGAACATAAATGAACTTACAGTAGATTATTCAACCCTGAGAGTTCATTGAAAAACCAGTCAGTTCACAAAATGTGGCATTCAACTTGATTCTGAACTAATTACGTGTTCACTTTTCTCTCACGCAGTCAAGTAAAGTCAATGAACCCGTCATTATTGATTAGGGTACAGCAGAATTTCACTTTAAAATATGAGCACAACCTTACATGAATATGCCATATTCATCTCAACAATGCACCAGGCTGATATCAATTGGATCAAAGATAACTTTTGACCTGAATGGAGAGAGATGTTTTTACAGCAGGGAGAATAAAGGTCAGAGTTCAAGTGATGAGGCTATGCAAGGATGTTATAAAATGTCCTTGGGCTATGCAATAAACTTAAGTACTTTACGTTGTAATCTATAAATTAGATTAAAGGAACATAATGATCCTCACTCAATTCACTACATTCCTTAGACTAGGTCTCCTTCAAAAATCACAGTATATTTTTAATTTTTTAACAAAATCTCTCCAATTTCACTATCTTTTCCCAAGACTACTAGAGCTTCAGTATTTCTTGGACACAAATCCTAGATCCACTTTCACCCTTGCTACATGCTTTCTTTAATTACAAACCACCTATCAATCACTGATAAAACACTGACTTGCTTAATCCAAGATGAAAGATGGCTTAAGTCCTTTTGCTGAGGTGTTCTTTGTGTAGGTCCACTTCTAACAACCATAGGATACTCATCAAACAACACCTCCTCACACCTGAAACCCATTTTTTTGCTTGGCTCCATTCCAAGAGTATTTATTCCTTAACTATGGTTACCAACCTCTGAATGATGACCCACTAAGAAATCAACATGCTCCTTGAGTCTCTACACAACAAAGACATTCCTTGGAAGAAGAAAAATTGCTGCCCTTATCACCAGGAGTGGGGTAGTAACCAAGGCATTTGCTGAGAGAGTGCCCCCAAATGATTGATTCCAGCAATGGTTACTAGGAGACCAGTCTGTGATGAAGACTTACGATCTATCAGCTATTTGCCATGAGATAAGAATCACTCTGTAGTGCCATGGCAAATGTTTATGCGCTTAGCAGTGCACAATCTTTATGTAGCTACCTGGATATTGTACATGTTTGCAATGATGTTTGACCAGAATACCTGTAAAATTACAGTGCTGATATTTGATATACAGATGGATGTAGTGCTAATCCTATACAATGTGCATTCCATAGCTGTATCAGATATTTGAACACTTTCAACAACAGACAAAGGCATGCCACTATCTTAAACAAACTTTCATTAAAATAACATTGCTTAATTGAGTAAACCATTGCATTTTCTCTTTCGTGACAGAAGACTGTTTTTTGTTGAAAAGTACTGTAAATACTGTAGTAATAGTTGAGTGCAGACTGCATACATGTATATATATATGTGCAGATGCACACACAGTGCAGTTGATGTTTACTTTGTTCCCACTTGTATCAAATAAAACTGAACAAAGTGCTTCTTGTCAACTTCATTCATGATTCAAGCCCGAGTCTCTCAATTTGGCGAAATGTCAGACAATGCCTATCTGATTATTGCTCAATGATCCAAAGGTCGCAGCAAGAGAGACAATGCGCAAAAATCAATGCCAGCCTGGGTGACATAGACCTCCAAAAAACAAGTCTAGCCAACTGACCTTACCTTTCATGCAGTTGCACTGATCACAGATGCAACCATCATCTGGCAGACAATCTTATCACCAGGCTCCCATAAAACCATGAAGTATGTATTGACTTGTTTGGCAACAATTAGGAGCCCTATTATGTGCACTGTCAGTGTAGTGAAAGCATCTGTTATGCATTTGCCTTGCCTCATGTCGTTCCCTCCTCAAAGCGAAGTATGCCCCATCGCACATTATTGCCTGCAGTAAAAAACGCACATAAAAACGTCCTGACATCCCTGTTGTATCTCACTAACACCCTCTTCTACGCTTACCGTTTTCCCGTGAAGCCAAACAAAACGGTAACCCCACACCGGCCAAGCGGCTCTGACGGTATTCAAAACCAACCCCCATAATCCCAGCGGCTGCTTCAGGATACAGACATCCCGTTATGGTCCAAATGATGCTTAGAGAGCGTCGTCAGAACCATTACACTAATCCTTCATGATACTGGGTAGTAGCAGTTGCCTCCGGTCCACAGTACCAGCATTGAAAGATCATCATGTGGAACTTTAACATTGACCTACCTCCTGCACTACCTTGTTGGGAGAGATTACGGGGTTCTGTGGAATATTAAGACGTGCACCCGATGCCATTTGGCATGGAGAAATGTCATTCCATGTTGGCCCCTTATCTGTGTGCTGAAATGACATGTAACAACCCATCCACCATCACAAACGATTACAACCAAGGCTGGGTCTTATCTGCCTTTGAAATATTAATAAGCAAATAATGTAGTTTGAGCACCCCTGTAATCTGGTTTGTGAGTTATCATATTAGGGATTGTTTCAAAACTTCACATAGAAACATCCTTTGATACAAATTACCTTCTTAGTTGGCAGATATGATTTGAAAACATTCTCTGGTTTGACTAGTACTAGTAGTAGATAACAAATTGATGCTAGGATTGAAGCTAGCACACATTTTTGTCACAGGTCCTATATATGGTCCTATATATAAAGACAATGACAAATCCTCCCATTGACACAGTATATCATCAGCTGTGTCGTGATTTATGTTGTATCTACCACTTATAACATTCCCTGCCTTACCTGAAGTTCCAATGGCTTATGTGACAACATTGATTCCAGCTGGGAAGCTGCCATTCTCCACATTCTCTGGGGCCCTTTCCATAATTCAATCTATGCCTATGGATTGATTGCCACAAACTACAATTCGATCAGACACAAGAGCTAGAGTTTCCACTATTCCGAAGTGCACTTCACAAGAATTTGATGACTAAATCATGCTCCTATACATCACCAAAGGATCAATGGATTCTATTGGCTGTAAAGTAATTTGTATTCTCATCTGATAAAGTCCCCTACAGTTTGTCAATTTTATTTTTTTTCAGTCCTTACTTTCCGATATGTCCTTCATTGTACTCTGCTTTTTCATTGGCATATCATCACCATGAGTGGCATTTATTTATTATGACTGACAAAATGGCTAGGAATTGATATGTTTCTTTCTGTTGAAGACTATACAGCATGTTTTGCATAAAGCTAGGGAGGGACAAGAACTGGTGTGTTGGTAGCACAAGGGACAATAATTGTGATCCCTTGGTAAAATTAACTTTATATTGTTTAGACAATAAACTTGAACACAAATTGACAAGTTTTTACATTCAATTTACCATTGTGAAAACCATGACATGGCTTTCAGTTTTATCTGTATTTCAACTTACTTTTATTTTTACCCTCACATACTGGCGCAGAAAATTTTCTACACTTGAGAAGTCTGCATCTTCAATTGCAAATATTATTTTATACATCCGTGTCTTGTATCTTCTATTGGACTCAAGCTGAGCTGTGCATAATGATGTATGACTTGAGTATGCAGAAACATTACTTGATAATAACTACGAATTATGGATTAAAACTGAACCCAAGGGAGATATGTAAAACACATCTTACTGACTGCTGCATATTCATGTTTTCACTAATCCATAACTCAATGCACAAATATAGTATAAATCATTTCATTATCACAAGGTTGGCTGCTAAACATTCTCATTCGATTAAACTAAACACGAACTGAGTGGGTAAACCATGAATCAAAATGAAGCAGTAGGAATAAAAATAACTGCCACAAATGCTTTCTACACTTACCAACTAACCAAGAAATTTGTATTCTTCGCACTAATATGCTCCATCGTTTGTCCAATTTCTACATAATGTGGAACCCTGGAATGGACATACTTGCCCCTATGACCTTCCATCAGCAAAGTAACCATTGCATGTGTATCATGCAAATCACTCTGGGCAGGGGACGCCATAAATAAAATTACAACTGTCATCAGATAAATCTTGTTATCAATCACCCATCTCTGAACCCTCCTCCAGAAGAACAAAGGAGCCGGATTGGATTCGGAGAAATGAACGATATTACCCTCCTTCAGCACGGTGCTAATATTCCAGCAAGTATTGCAAAAATACCTCTAGAAATGCAAGGTTGACTTAATAGGTTAGGATGGCTTTCATACAAAATCAATCCCCAGCTGGACTCTTACAAAACAGCTCACATGTTATGGTAAATTGTACAACATCAGCGTGGTGGGAGATGCCTTGCTTACTATCAAGGGATATATCAGTTCATCATATATATACACCTACGTATGTGGTATGTGGTATCATGTGGAAAAATAGTT
>NC_049992.1:13255816-13258147 GCF_000003815.2 Branchiostoma floridae | reverse complement strand
TTACATTTTTCGATACATTGGCCCGAGGATCCTGGATACCAAAAAATATCATCATGTTCTTTTTAAATTACCACTCAAGCCCCTATTCATATCAGCTACTCCCTGTGAATTTCATCCATGTCCAGAAATGGGTGAAATGTACGAAGTTTGATCCAGCCTAAGTCACACGTAATTTCCGACAACTTCTAGCTTCCGACAACTCCCGACAACCGCTGTCGGCAAAGTTCGGGAAACGTCGACAATTATCTGTGACGTAGCTACGCTAAGTTCGTACATGGGGCGGACCTAATGTACGATGTACGATGTTCGAAGTTAATATGTTTTCTACTTTGTGGGTTTTGCTAAGTTCAGTTCGTACATGGGGCGGACCTAATGTACGATGTACGATGTTCGAAGTTAAGAGTTTTCTATTTTGTGGGTTATGCTAAGTTCGTACATGGGGCGGACCTAATGTACGATGTACGATGTACGAAGTTAAGATATTTTGATTATGCTGTGGGTTATGCTAACTCTGTACGCAGCATTTTATTCTACTTTCACCTGTCGCACATGGTAAATGTGAAACATGTAGAATAACGATGTTTTGTCTGAAAATAATAAAAATGCAACATGTATTGCATTTATCTTTTGTTGAACATTTATTTTTGATAATTTACAAGGTCAGCAGTCCTGCTCTCTCCAGTCTTCTCTCTTCTCGAACATTGTGTACGTACATCAACCCTGCCCCTCTGTACTAAGTTAGATTTTTTAAGTTCGTACATCGTACATCAACCCTGCCCCTCTGTACTAAGTTGGATTTTTTAAGTTCGTACATCGTACATCAACCCTGCCCCTCTGTACTAAGTTAGATTTTTTAAGTTCGTACATCGTACATCGTACATCAACCCTGCCCCTCTGTACTAAGTTAGATTTTTTAAGTTCGTACATCGTACATCAACCCTTCCCCTCTGTACTAAGTTGGATTTTTTAAGTTCGTACATCGTACATCGTACATCAACCCTGCCCCTCTGTACTAAGTTGGATTTTTTAAGTTCGTACATCGTACATCGCACATCAACCCTGCCCCTCTGTACTAAGTTAGATTTTTTAAGTTCGTACATCGTACATCAACCCTGCCCCTCTGTACTAAGTTAGATTTTTTAAGTTCGTACATCGTACATCGTACACCAACCCTGCCCCTCTGTACTAAGTTAGATTTTTTAAGTTCGTACATCGTACATCGTACATCAACCCTTCCCCTATGTACTAAGTTAGATTTTTTAAGTTCGTACATCGTACATCGTACACCAACCCTGCCTTCCTGTACAAAGTTAGATGACGTCACTTAAAACTTCCGAAGTTTACCGATTACGGTCTATATCTACCTTTAACTTCGTACAAGTTCGTACAAGTTCGTACACACTAACTTCGTACAATTACCCCTTTTCTGGACATACCTCGTGAATTTTGAGAGACCTCAGTTGTACCTGCCAACAACAAACAGGTGTACCCATTCTTAAGGTGGTAGCCTAACCAAACATAGTTGCTATTGAACACCTAAGCAATTATGAAGTCAAAGCTGTGGCCATAATGGCTAAGCCTCCCTTTGACATACATTAGTAACTCTAACTTGGTATAAATGTCTTGTAAGCAGCCCAGTTACAAGATCCTTGGCTACATTACAGCACAGGTTGTTAAGAGAGTGCACTCACCCTTTATCCTCAGCAGGTGTGAAAATAAACTTTACCAACCAGACCAAACATTGACATTAGGACCTTCCCTCCTGTTGACACATCCAACATAGGGAGGTCCCAAAACATGGCAGGGATAAAAACACTGCAACAGCCTTTTCTGGGGTACCCTGCCAGCTTCAACAGAAATAACTTCAAATAAGGAACATCTAGAGAAAGGGAAATCTTGCCCTGCCATTGTATCTATTTGTAATTTATTCCAGGCTCAAAAGTTGCATGATCTTTAACATTACATTTCTGAACAGATGTGATAAAATTACAATTGGACAAAGACCAACTACAACAGAGTAAATATAACTTCAACATTGTTTGATTTATTCGACATTTGAGGCATATTATACGTGACTACATTTTGACAGGGTAGAGTTTTAAGTCCCAAGTCAGGTTAAACTGTTGTGACAACATTGCTTAAGTCTGTTTCATGTCTCTATGATTGTTAAGAACAGGTGTGGTCCCACAGGACCGGAGTGCATGAACCAAGCTCTGATGAATTGTGCAGATCGTATACCTACTGTTGTCTGAGTCACCTCTGGCAGACAGACTTGAGAATGAACAGTCACAATGTGTCTACCAGCTGCCAAGGTCCTACTAAATTTCATTT
>NC_049992.1:13251897-13255437 GCF_000003815.2 Branchiostoma floridae | reverse complement strand
CTGAAAGATCACCACTTAAAGGAGGGCTGAACAATGAATCATCTTTCAGTATTCAACAGAAGATTAAGATTTGGTCAAGCAACATGTTGGACACTTTCACTCACAATGTCGCAGTAATTTTACTTGTCAACAGTGATATGTCAAAAATGTTGGGGTGCAACAAGAGTGATTTTTTAAGGGAAACTTGTGTCTCATGTCACAGGTCAGAAAGTCTTAATATATATTCATTCCTTCTACACTACAGAAACCCACATACCTCTCCTGATAGAGGGACTGATCACTAGATATATTCTCCAAGCAGACATTGATGGAAAGAAAATAGGGCACATGAGAAAAAGGTCAACATCTGCTTGGAGAATACACTACATTATAGTACATACATAGAATGGGGGATTGTCAAAGATTTTCTAGGGGGAAAACCATTGTTGAAATGAAGGTAAGGTAACAATACAAAATTGCAAACCTGATGAGCTGTCATTCGAACTGCAGGCAAAAGAGCCAGCTCTAGTATTGTACTTCAAGCTCTTGTTGTTATTGTTCACTTGTTGTTCGTTCATCATTGAAACAAAAAATGAAGGACTCTCTCAGTCTGGATCAATCAAGTTGTTTTGCCTTCCATTTTAACTTTCACATGAAAATTCCTCTCTACTGTTATCCCTGACAACACAATGCCCTGAAAAAACTGGCGCCCCTTCAAAACAAGCCATGTAACAAAACTACCCACACAGTTTAATTGGTCCCAAATTGCCGGCAAATTGATAACAGGCCGGGGATTTAAAAGAGAGGTAGCAGGGAACTGGCAGGTTAACACACTAACACCTTCAGTCTTGACACTGGGCCCAAGGGTTGACATATGTTTTACACAATACTCTGAGTTGTGGTGTGAGTTAACGAAAATCACTTGCAGTAGAACACATCAAAGGCATATCTTTAAATTCTCCTTGCCAGAGATCAATGTTGGGACTAAACACCAGGTCCGACACACATGTAACACCTGGAGTTCTGTAAGAATAACCAGTGTTTATCTGGCATTTCACACTACACTGGGCATGGTAGCGGCCCTTTGTTGTATGATGCCACTGCTGCAATTTACACTGCTGCAAAGTGTTATGATATGATTCTGCATCTTAATGAAAGACCAGAGTTCACCTGGGGCAATTAAGAATAAATTTGTGTTTTACAAGGAAGAAAAGAAATGGCAAAACTACTTGCACTTGCTTTACCTTCCTCTCGCAAAGGTTGCAAATTGGCACAAAATTTGTATTGGTTATATGGCTTGGCAGCAGGTTAAATTCTAGATACTGTCCTGTACTTGCATGTACTATTCACTCCAGCAATCCAATTGAAACTGTACGCTGTAATGCTCTGCTAAAATATCAATGATACACACAAAAAAACTCAAAAAATGAACACATTTACCACATACATGCCTGTTTTTACATCCTGCATTACAGCTGACAAATAACCTCCGCAGTGAATTCATCCCTGTATAAACATAAAACAACATACAGCCACCTATTAATACCCCCTAATACCACACGCTATAACCGTAAACCTCAGAGTGCAGCTTTACAGCTTGGTGTCAATTGATATACATCTTTACGTTCTGTATCATCTAGTGATGACTACAAGGTGTATTCGACATGCGTCACCAGCCATAATCGTTCTCTCTTCTGATCACTTCACCAATGATTCAATCAATGATCTGTTTTAATAATGGAGCAGGAAGGCGAGGATCCTTATTAATGAGTCTATTTTCTAAAAGGTAGAGGGCAAAAGGGCCGCGAGCAGCCACAATGTGGTCAGGGATCCGTGCATGAGAGCGTCAGTGAATACTCAATCGCGAGACCTTCTGGAAAATGGATTTATATCGAGAGTCTTCAAATATTGACAGATTCAGTTCAGCGTAGTGTGAAAAATTGCCACCCAGAGAGGAATTGTTATCAGAGCGCAGAGCTGGCAAACTTGTAAATTCACATTTTTCAGTTATTTAGGCAGGGCTGTTCCTTTGTAGCATATAGGGGTTGATTTTGCGGTTCTTTTTCTTTCTTAAAAATGACCTAATAAGACACCTGAGAAATGAACAAGGAAGAAAGGAAAAGAAAGACCTCATCATGTGGTTGTAACAGCAACAGGGAATTACTGAGTACGAGACAGAAACAAAATGGACACCCTTTTACTTTTCAGGTGTTTGTTTTTGAGAAATGAGAAATGCTATCACTTGTGTCTGCTTCACATTACACTAAAAACACTGTAATGTTTTACTTAAGACAGCTGTTAACTGACCCCAAATCCTTTTCCGACAAGGTAGTCGTAACATACAGTACTGCAGCAAATCCACCAAACATTGTTAACAATGGACCATTTCAGGCGTGACTTCACGTTGTTACCTACAATTTATTACAAAAGGCTTGTCGTACCTTGAGGGTAGGAGGTCAATACCAGTGAAAAGGAAGACAATCGTTATTGACCCATATGCAAATTGATATACGGCAGTGGCAGCTGGTAACGGCAGTTCTTCACACTGTGCTCTGACCGAAGGTACACTGACACTGTGATCAGATGTAACTTATTGTAAGGTACAACATAATACTGTTTATTTGAAATGTACATTGCCTATTTTCACAGTTTTCATGTTAATTCCTTTAGTGCAAATAGGGATTCTTTGTATAGCTACTGTACAACTGCACATTTTGTACACTGCGAAAACTGCCTTTCCCCTCCAAAGGTGAAATAAAACCACCAAGAAAGTTAACAATTTACAGTATGGTGATACGGTATCAGCAAAACATGTTCCACAAAACTCTTTCCTGAGAAAGTAGGGAACATGAGAATCTCTCAGGTACACTTTGGGAGTACACAGGAAAATGGAGAGAATTTGTTGACTTCCTGTGTCACCTGACCTTGTATAGCCTGGGGCTTGGTGCAAGTGGATCCAGGATTACCAGACACCAAGAGTGACTTAGACCCCGTTCACATGGGAAAAAAGCAAGTGAGTTAAACGAGGAATCCGATTAAAATGACCAATCCAAAGCCATGTGAACAGAACTAATCCGATTGGATTGCCCATTTTGGATTGGATTGACTTGGATTGCAATCCACCTCGGGAGGTGGATTCAGCGCGCGCAATCCGATTGGCGCGCAATCCGATTGACCGAAATCGGCCATGTGAACACAATTGGATTGGATTCGGGCTTGTTTCATGGTTTTTACGTCATACATACGGGCACAGTGGACATTAGATATACAACCATACCTACAACATGGCAAAAAAAGTATGATACACGGATTAGAAAAGAAGTTTATGGGCAAGTTTGCTTGCAAAATCATCTTACCGCTATGGTTAACAACCGGACGCCGCAAGGTTCGCCGGAACATGTGCACCGGTTCTTTCCAAAAATCGGCAGTGTGGCAGAAGACCAACTGGTTAATTTTGGCAATATTGCCCATGAAAATAACATGTATGGTTTCGTTTCTCTCCTGTTGTGGAGCCAATGTCCCAACCCCACCAAAAAAGCAAAATTCTACGAGAAAAACAGT
>NC_049992.1:13245517-13251797 GCF_000003815.2 Branchiostoma floridae | reverse complement strand
AAACACAGACTTTTATTTCAGATAAATACGTGATGAAGTCAAATGTTTTGGTAGCAGTTTGCCTTATTTATGCAACTTCTGCAACAGATACATTTTATATAGTTAAATGTAGAGTATAATCACACCGCGCGTAACATTTCCACCCCCAGTCTAATAGACTATCCCAATGACCCCGTATGACCCAGAGGCCGCCACTTTCGTCAGTGTGTGTTGCGGACCATCGACGCGTCAAAATCTGACCAAAGCCGGCCGATTTCTCAAGTTATAATCAATTATATCGATGTCGCTACATCCTTCAAAATTATGAGGTAGTCTGGCAACATTTTGGAAAAACTACGCGTGCCCGCGGTGGTCGTTGGAAACACGACGCGTGCCGCGGTAAAGAGTTTAATCCGATTGTGTGGTCGCGGTCGTAAGTTTGAGTTTAATCCGATTGTATAAAACTCATGTGAACACATTTTTTTTAATCCGATAGAAAATTTCAATCGGATTCCTTGTTTAACTCACTTGCAATTTTTTCATGTGAACAGGGTCTTACAGCCAGTTACAGGGGCGGCCCTCATTGAAATGCAGCGTGCATGAATAGTGAACGTGAACGAAGACATTTATTGCACATTTTTGCTACTCTCCAAGCAGAGGTTAGGCTCCGGCTAACCTTAGGTTGGAAAAAACAGCAAAAAAAATGACAAAATAGAAAGCCCGATAAAAACGACTAAAAAAACGTTGGAAAAACAGCCAGAGGCTAACCTCTGCTTGGAGAGTACATTTTTGCCCCACTGGGCTAAGTACACGTCACATGGTAACAGTCATATACTAGTATATGTAACAATGGAAACAATCATACACATCTATATATGCAGATATGCGTCTAATCTATTCTAGGACATTCGGCTTCCTCTCGCTTCTTGATAATTACATAAATAATTGCTTGCTGTATGGTTGGTTAGAGTTGGTTTATCAAAAGCTGTCAGGAATATAAATTTCTCTTTACTAATCAGGTATCTGAAGTCTTCCAAGCAATACTACACTAAATATCCACAGTAGATCTAACTCCTACAATCCACGCCAAGCAACTACTCAATCTCTTTCACTCATCGTTTGTAATCGAACAATCTCACCCCATCGTCCCAAACACAACAAAAAAGTTGATGAGTCTTCTGTGGCGAGAAGCCATTAGGTGGGGAGGTATCATCAATTTCGTGGGTTAATCATGTAGAGGCTGCTTATCTCTCACACATTGCTTCCAAACCTGCTTTAGCACATGATTTGTTACGCTTAAAACCAAATTGATTATTTGTTGCCAAATAAGGGAGAGCACATACAAGACAATCTTTGCACACTAATTCCCAAGCAAAGACACTTTTATTTGCAGCTATTACTGTACGTTTGTGACATGTGCATTTTCTGGTTTGGTCTTCATGATCCTCCCCTTTATCTTGCTATGTAGACCATGACCAACAGTGAATCATCCCTAATTCTCTAATAGTATCACTGGTAAGACCACATCAGCTCCAATGGAACCACAGTCTAATTAATTTCCAACTAGTAGATATAGTACGCATGTTTTTTAGTCCTTTTTACACCTCTGATATGTATGTACTACAAGAAAATATGGAAGACACCAGAAGCAAATTTCACAGAGTGCATTGACTTCCCTAGTTATACAGGATGTAACAGAAGAGAAACGTTGCTTGAAGCCATAGCGACATCTTACTATCAGGCACAACACCCCCTATTATTCAACTCAAGCACCTCTTTACCCATCACAATGACGACAGAGATCACAAATTACCACTATTGTTTATCAGTGTAATTAGAGCATTTCAAATGGCAACTGTCAATGGTTATCCTACTGGAAAAACAAAAGGGCACTTTTCTATGCTATCTTTTCATCAAGCTTTAATCAATAATAGAAAATTAGATTCAAATTTATCTCCAGTATTTGATATGGAACATATATCTTTTTGTCTTACCATATATCACCTGTTCTTGTAGTATAGTTATACATTGTTTATCAGTGCGGAGTCAATTCAATAGAAAATCGAGATGAAAATCTCTAGAACAGCAACAACACAAAACCAGTTGAACCATGTTTGAATGCTTAATCCTATTGTTCCAAACAGAAGTTCACAACTGAGACGGGACACTTTATATTGATTCCTTGTGTAACATTTATTACGATTACCACCCACTCGTATTTTTAAAGATGAACTAAACAAAACGTTCACCCTTATACAGGCACAGTAATCTAACCTTTCCTACTCTAACCACCCGAACTCCTTCATCAAACCCACAAAACAGCACAGGAATAACTCAAACACACTCATATAACTCTTGACACAGGTGAGCAAAGCACGACCGTGAAGAATTACCTAGCAGCAGCACAACTGAACAGCCATTCTTCCTGACTATGCCCTTTATTCTCAAGCATACCCCAGCGATCACTGGTCCATAACATATGGCACTCACTCCATATTCTAGTCAATAACTCCACTTGCCAAGACTCCTCAAGTGGCATTAAGAAATATCAAAGCAGTAAAGCATAGCCCTAAATCATCCGTGTGTTGGGGAGGTGTTAAGTATATAGACACAAAGATATTGTTGATCAGCAGAAGTCACACATGGTAATAAATGTCTGCATCAATTTGATTCACAACAATCATTGATTCAACAGTACAGATTAGGCTTCAAGAACCTTGGCTCTTTTCCAACGCAACTACAGTATAAAAAACTTTATCTACTCAGCCAGGGGTGATCATACCAAACAGATTTTATACTTGAATGGACAGTTTAATCCCATATCTATGCTACTTCTTGTTCTTTGCATTTAATTAGGGACAGATCACTTCACATCACTGGGCAGGAGAAGATGCTGTAACATGTCTTCCAGTACATCCCTTGAAAACCTATGAAATGCTCTCCTACCTGCCAAAGTGGATAATGATTTGTCCCTTGTCCTAATTTCCCTCTCAGGTAGACCTTGCTGCTCAAGAGGCCTGTGCTTGAGTGTATGTGTAATCCTGCAGAAGTTGGAAGCTCCCCTGCTTACAGTAACACCCAGGGTTTGAGGCATGTTTATATTACAGTGCCAGAGTACACACACAGTTTGGCAGGTATACATACAAGATTGCAGATTAGGTCTCTTGATTTATCACCCAGGTGATAAGAGGTGGGGCAGTGTTTATGCAGAACAGGAGTCAATTGCATCCAAAAACTCCCTAAAAACTGGTGGAGTCAAGCTGCTGTTGTCCTGACATCTGTTCTGACCATGCTTGATTCTTGAAATTTGTACATCGATAAAGGTTTGCTTTGTGTTTTCACAAAGCTATCTATAATGAAAAATATAGAAGAATAGGTTTCCAATTAGCGAGATCTACTAGTATCACACATTCCTATATTTCCCTCCAACATTTTCTTTCTTTTTTCTCTTTTCTATTTCAATAGAATTGTAAGAAGCCTAGATTAGAAAATGAGAATGAGTAATTGAGACATTAAAAAAAACAATCAAGTTTTGAAGTTTCTCATAAGGCAAACTTCCAGGTACCAACTTTTTGGCTGCATAACTGTTACCATTTTGCGGGGAAAAAACCTCTATACAAATTGAACTGCTCATCAAAGTTTCTATTTACTTATCATTACTTTTGAAGATCAGTACATGTAACAAGTTTTCCATAATGGACCATTAGCTGTGAGGGCATACATGTGGTAATTCAATTTCACAAATACATTTGAGGAAATTCTGCCTATCAAAGCAGGAGTACTTCCTCTAATTGGCGTCATCTCATTTTCTACATCATTTGAATAAGATGTCTAGGAAGCCAGGCGACCCCTATATATAAGTAGACTGTAGATTGGACATTAATCCGTATGATTTACCAGGGGGGGTGATAAGTGGTGCAAAAATGTTTGGCCTGTGACCAGGCAACACAGACATGTGGAGGACTGGGGGGTGAAGGGCAGCCAACATGAAGCCATCAGCACTGCCCTACACAGTCTACTTCTCTCCTGCTTGAACAAACAAACTCTCTACAGTTAGAGGACAACAGATGGGGCGCTGGAGCTCTACCTTAACAACAGCCTTGTCTTAAACTCTTGAAGTTCAAGGTTGGAAGCCAGAGTAACACAGCAGCATCGTTTTAGATGTTGTTGAATTATAGTACACACTGGGTAGCAATGGTTGTCTGCCCGTAACTGAGTGCCTATTTCGCCAGGAGTCATAGCAACTTTTACAGCTGTTCTTCGACACAAAAGAAAGTGATAAAGGAAGCAATTTAAAAGGAAAAGACATTCTACCCTACTTTCTATCGGCTGGGATGTTTCATGAGCTACAGTTACTGTAGCCATGTTTTCTTTTCTTGTTAACTCTAACAGTAACACTCATAAAAGATGTCCCGTTGAGTACAAGTTTCTTTTTTTAATCAAAAGCCACCCCTTCTTAAGAGAAGACAGTATTTCTGAATTATTCAAAGAGTTGGACACCAAAATATTGTCAATGGATAACCAGGATTTCCTGTAATGTTAATTCCAAATCTAAGGAAGCAACTGCAACAAAAGCATGTGTTTTCAATGATTTTGTAACACAAGGACCAAGAGCTTTTAAAAGATTAACACCGCGAAAACAATGCAACTGCTGTATTTCATTCTTTGTGTTGAAGGTCGTTTCTATGAAATCTCTTCAACAGTTCTGTTCTCACCTCTATATCCTCCATTACAAAATGTTCAATGCTTCCAGGAACAGTACAGCCCCAGTAATGGATCTCAATCAATGCCACTTGTTCCCCAAGCACAGATAATGCAAAAATGCATGAATAAGTGATGACCATGGTGGCTTGTTACTTGGGCATTGAAGTAGGGTTATATACATTATGCAGGGAGAAGGTATAATGTTAGCCTGTTCCAAAATAATTGGCTAGAACAGTGAGTGTTAGCCAGAACAACTGGGGCTAAAACCTGTAATCATGTGCCAGTCACCCAGAGAGAGGGGGGTGGATTTCCTCACCACTACATGTACTGTATTTCCAGCTTGAGTGAGTAGGGGACAGTCCAGATGATATCCCAAAAGGGTGTCGACAAAACATTTAAAATCCATGTAACGTTACATTGAATGATTGATGGTTAATACACATCCAGGTTAACATTACCTAAAAGACAATTCAACTTCTACAACTGGATAAGATTCAGAGATTACTTATGGACAATAAATTACAGTGACATCCATCACTCTTCTTCAGTGTCACTCAAAACATTCAGAAATAATCTCAGAAATAATCTCTGAATCTTCTCCAGTTGTAGTGATTGAATTCAAACATAGCATATAACGTATATGTTAATCAAGGATCCAAGTAGAAAAGCAAAGTCTTTTAAATCCATTGAATGATGGATTGATTGATTGAATTCACATTTCCCTGTGGTTAAGATAAAAACTCCAGTGTACAGAAACCGAAGAAGACTGCAAGCTTGACACACCACTCTGTCATCTACAACAACCAGTGACCTCCGCCATCCTTATCACTGTATCCTCTGTTCAAGCTATCCGCCTGAGGATGCAGCTATCACAACACTTTAAAGTTGACGTTAAGAAATGGCAAGACAAAAAGCCCTTTTTGTTGGCTTTTACAATCACTGTCACCGATGTTAGAATGACAAAGAGCTCTTGCTATACTGCATCTGTAATGATTTACTGATATACTTGATGAAGATAAAAACCCTAGGACCATGTAGTCAACAGTAGGCATTTTGTTTGCCTACAACATACATGGCATTGTTCAAAGGGGCAATATCCGGTTGCTCCCTAGCAAAGCTCAGACATAATTGGCAGAGCCTGAGCTAAAACTGAATTTGGCACAGTCTGTGGTTGACAGAAGAAAAGACCTACCGACAGGTATATAAAACAAAGACAGGCTCCTGTTGACACCTATTATCACCTTAAAACAATAGACTTAACAAAGGACAAATCACCCGGTGGTCACTTATGAATTGTTAGTTTGACCGTGAAAAAACCTTTCAGACAATACTGGGATTGTTCACGCCTGAGTAAGACGGTGTTTCCGCTGAAGGGTGGAAAGAAACCTTACACAGGGGGTTAACAATGAACAGTCCCCTATCGATCACCAGCTCTCACCAAACAAAGGGCGAAGGGCGGCCTTACAGACTCATAATGGCCAGAAGCATTAGGAAATTACCTGTAAATGGACAGCGGGCTCAATGCATATGTTTACTGCGCAGTTTACACACGCGAGCACAGGTAAGCTAAAGTCTAGGGTAAGACAATATACAGACT
>NC_049992.1:13222692-13245384 GCF_000003815.2 Branchiostoma floridae | reverse complement strand
CCTTTGTCCTACTCATAAAACTGTTCTCCGTGATCCGAAAAAAGAAATCATTATGAAGAACACTGGAGATGTTTTCCTTTTGAGTTTCCTACATGTGTGTAAGACAGATCGAAGGAAAACAAAGAGTGTTCTGAAATTTAGGAAGTGACCTAAAATTTGTGACGAGAAAACTCAGCGGGTTCTCAACAGTAGGAGCCCTGTGGGGAAACCGCTGTGACTTCCTCTGGTACCGCATAGCTCAAAAAACAAACACAAAAGACGACAAGGAACCTAAAAAAAACTGACATTTACAAAGATTCTTAGTCGTTTTCGTGAGTTACTAACGATATCACGGAGAGGGTAAACGTCGAGAAGAAATTGTAAGTTTTGAGACGCGCAGTTTGTAGGCAAACAAATGCAACACTGAAACACATCCCGATTTTTGGCCACACACACGCACACAAAGACTCGCATTATCCAGCCACTGTAGCAAGCTTTCTGGCGCCTGATCGCGATGTAAAACCGATGAGAAGCTGGCAGACCTACCGACTGAAGCATTCAAGGTTGAAGGAGAGTTGGAGGTCGAAATCGTGGCTTTTGTGGCGATAAAATACACCAGAATCGCCGAGAGTTGATTCAATCGACACCACTTCTTCACACACCAGCTGTGAGGCCGCAATGCCGCTCGCTGGTTGGCCACTGTATATCACGTGACAATACATTGAGCACATGGTGCGGAGGCGACGAAAGGAAGCTGCAGTTTGGCTTAAAACCGCTAGTAGATTTAGATAAATAAACACATTCTCTTTCCAATTAGTGGGATTTCTGCAATTGATAGTTTGACAAGTTACTTTCTAAAAAGTTAAAATTTAGGATACACATGGAAATGACCGTGTTTATCTAAGAGTTTTGAAAGGGTAAGTTGAAGTTTTGTAGGTCACCACTTGAGCAGTGTGAAACATTCATATTTGATTTGCAAATGGTTAAAGATTTACAGACTTTCTTCTGCATCAGACAGAGTTTCTTAACCCCATAGCAGGTTTCTTTTTCTGTGCACTCACCACTCAGTAGTACTGTTGACGTTGGAAAGTGTTCAAGATGCCAATGACTCCGAGTTTGGCTACTCTCCAAGCAGAGGTTAGGCTCCCGCTGGTTTTTGGCGGCTTTTTACACTTTTTCGTTCAGACCAAAAGAAATCCTGGCAAAAAAGGAAGCCAGAGAAAAACGTATTAAAAGAGGTTAAAAACTGGAACATAATCTCTGCTTGGAGAGTCAAGTTAGATTGTTTTATCACCGCCACATCATTGCAGTGTTGGTTCTACACAGAGGATGTTTTCTCGAACCGTGTGCAAATTTACAGATCTCCCCATCAACCCGCCCGGATCTCCGCTCTCCAAACAACAACAGTCAACACAGCAGAGGCTGAGACACCCGTAACACGCACTTCTCAACAACGTGTTATGGACCCTAACCCCATTTCAAACACTGACATCACGAGTTGTCTATCAAAGGACCACAAAGGACACGAGCGTATCATCGAGACATAGCAGAACAACTCATACGAAATAAACTAGTTCCTGCCAAACTCCATACTACAAACTCCATAGGTTGCTAGAAATAGCAGAAATTAGCTTAGTAATTAGACTGAATAGTATGCCAGTCATCATGAGAATACAGTTTACAATCTACGGTTGTACTGAAATGAACTCCTATGGTCGGCTTACTCATCTGGTATATAATTCAGCTTCAAGTTTTTTCTTTTCTTAGCAACCTACAGGGTCGAGGTTATAGGATCTCGTATTAACCACAAGAAATCATATACTTTTGGGGGCATACGTACCGACATTTTCGTAAGGTAGGCCGTATTTCTAAGTGAATTGGCCACATTTTTTTGGCGAAATTGGCTTCTCGAACTTAGCAATTCGTTTACTTGGCGTTCCTATTCAATATCAATTCATTGTAAGTGTAAATATTTTGTTAAAAGTTAGTATAAGTCGTTGCTGGGCAACTCCGTGCAAGCCCTCCTTTTTTGCATCCGTTGCCAGAAGGATGACGTCTCAACGAAGAACGCTGATGGCATAACACACCAATATATAAAAACCTAATGATGACGAGAAAGCAACGTCAACATTTTACCAACAGTTTCATCCTTTGTTCCCGATATAAGTAACGTTACCTATTCCAGATTGCACCTCGTAGGTTGTATCGGGCTTTATATATGACAGAAGAATTAAATTACATTTGATCTATGCTGATTGGTTATAGTTAAGTACCTAAAGATTTCTTCTGTAAGTCCGAAATATGTCACAATCAATAGGTAATCTGCCACTGTGCTTCCCAGTACATTAGCAGTGCAATACTTGACTTGGCCCTGTTCCCTATCTTCAATACTCCCGGAGAATGAAATGCCATTTGCACACAAATGTATCCCGGATCGTATATTTTGCGAACTGCGTCCTACCAGATTTATACTTTCATTTCCTTGGCCGTGTCTTGAAAGCTGAATCGGCTTCTTCACTCTTGAATAAGCCGTAAAGCGTCGTTTGTCTTAAACAAGGGTCTTAACACACCTTGTTGATCCCGTTATCTGATCTGACCCGGTTAGGATCTTAAAACTGAGCGCGCTCCTGAGTTATCGATCTCCGTTTTTTTATGACCGTCTCCCGCCGAAGTAAAACTGATGACCCATTTGTTCACCAACGGAACAGCAACAGAAATAAATACAAGGCTTATGTGAACTGATAGGCAAGCCTGTATCGACGCACAGTTTCCAATGCTCATGACGTCGTCAAGTGTATAATTGTGTCGTGAGAATACTAGTATGATATCTAACAGTTCCAAAACAAAGGGAAAACAAACAGAAATGTTGTGTAGATAATGAAATCATAATAATACTTTTGTGGATTGTGATGTAGTGCATTTTTCATACGCATTGATGGCAGAGAATGCGTCTTAATTTTACAGCGTCATGTTTCATTCATTTTCAACGTAAGGCAATAAAACAAAACATACGGTTATTATTGTTTTACTACATGCATGTCCACATTTCTCATTTTGTCGTCATGTCTCTTTACCCATGGTGTTTTGTAGGAGAGAGTATTTATTTCTGTTCCAAAACTTGAATGAAGGCAACTAGACAAATACCGTACAGACTTCTGTACTGTTAACCATCCTGCTTTGTGTGCACACCACGACGCCTGACATCAAAGATACTCGCCGTGTTGGCCAAGAACTCAGACATTGATGGAGCGAGAATCGTCACCTTTTGACGGGAGAACGTAGACTAACACAAACCACTGTTTTGTCTTCATTACTGTTGTTGTATCGTTCTGACAAGATAGGCGGGCACGGTGAAAGATTAGAAGCATCTTATGAAAAATCAGTGACTTTAGATGGCTTCACTCCACTTCAATTGACTATCACACACGCACGGCTATGCTGCTGGTTATATAGCGATCCGACCAACGCTCTTCATTCTTGTGTTTATGTCAGACATTTTTCTCCTATTCTTTCCAAAGCATTCGTCACACCGTTCCTCTTTTCTATTTTTAACACTGCCAGTGGAGTCTAATCTCTTCCCCACTAACCGCTGCATTTCTACAACAGCGCACATATTCACTCTACACCAGCCAAGCCGTTTTTTATATAGAGATCTGAGTGATATTTTCAATTCCATTATGTTCTCGTAACTCCATTGAGATGCCAGTCTTACATCCGAAAAGCATCGCAATCCATCACACGGCTGAGAACATATCAACTTCCAGTCGTGTCTTCAGTAAGATCAAGCAGCGATGCGCCGACCCGGATTTCCATTTCTAATTAGTTTTACAAGCACAGGTAATACGTGCTACGCCGATCGTCTGGCGCGTTCCCCTTCACACCCATAACTCTCTGTCACAGTGCGTACAATGGCAAATCTGTTAGGTAAGGAAACGCCATCATAATTTCAACGCATATCGACGATTAGAAACAATTATGTTTACTGTATCTACACGTAACTTGAGGCAATTTTCCTGGTAGAAATTACCCCTCATAATGTTAGTCTTAATGTAGATTGACGGCACTAATGATGACAAAGATGCCGATATAAACGTAAACCTAACCCTGGAGGTCATATCGTAAACCCAAGGACAAACGCTTCCGAAGACAAAAGGACCAAATTCTGAGTTAAAAAGAGGTGAAGATTTTGCAACGAGCCCGACATAATTGAAATCCATGTCATAATTTGGTCGTGGCTAAGCATGTGGAAAACGATATCGTCTTGTCTCCGGAAGTGCTAGCCCGATCCGGTCCCAACCTAACACTCTGAAAATTCCATTTCCAGTCGGGATACAGATGACGTGATGTTGGCGGATTTGTTAGGAAAGCCAAGACAAAGGGGAGGGGGGCTTTAGCCATACACACCTAGTAGTATAGCGATGTTGTGTTTTGTGTGGAATGTTATGAATCGTTACTGACGAAAGATCCCGATGATGTGTACGCATATAAATTGACGGCCATTCCTGCGTTTTTCGAGTATTGTGGGTTGGTTGACTGCATTAAAGTTCATTTCATGTACCATTCCTTCAATGGAAAATGTACCTAATTTCTCACTTAATTGGTCTTAAGACTCTTTAAAGACTTCAGTCTTGATATTTCTTATCTACAAACTTTGACAATACCAAAAACACTGCTGTTATGCATCCTTGTGGTAAAAGGTATCGATGACATGTCACGTCGTTATGGTTTTGTTGATGGTGAAACCTCTGTTTAGTAAATCCGGATGGGCGAGGCGATCACTCTGGAATCCACCCGGGCGGAGTTATCGGGTATTTGACACATTTGTACTTTCATGTTAGCCACGCGTAGGCCAAAATAAAGATGGTCCTGATGTCAAAGTCTTGCAAAAAATAGGACGCTTGTTGTCATTGTCCTATTCTATTACAATAATATGACGACACTATGTGCCATGGGAGTTTTTTACAATTGCACGTTGAACCTGAGCACGTCAACATTGTACTTGACAGATTGTCTCTCTATTGAATAAAAATGTGTGAAGTTTTAGAAAAGGTCGGTGTTCACAGAACACCTGTTCCTGTTCATACCTGTTCTGGCTATATTTATCATTTCAATGCAAAGTGTTTTCAACAAAACAAAAATATGACTCTAATTTAAGTAATTGACGGAACACGAGCTATATATTTGAAATACACATACGTAGTTATCCGCATTGTCCGAACTTATTCGTTTGGCATCCACATATAATTATTGGACTCATGAAAAAGAGCTGAAAGCTGAAAACAAAATCCAGAAGAAACGATGCTTACAATATGATCGAGGGCAAGTCCTTTCCATTTTCATCTCCGCTATTCATCGTGCTGAGTTTGCCATTACATATTCATCCTCCATGCACAGGGGAGAAATAATGTCGCACAAGCGAAAGCGATGAGATCAATCAACATCAACACACGGAATATTTCGTGAGTACAAACCGCATTATCAATCACAAGTAATATATTCATCCAAAAAAGATCGCATCTTTCCATTTTTCCTACAATTTTCACGCCTTTACAATTTCTTACATAACTTACGGTTTTACTCTATGATTCTAACATCTCAAAAATGCAATAGCTAGACGGCTTGCTATATTACTATACGACAATAAAACGTTTTTGCAGGCGTCATCCATTTTCCGTGAGGCTTTATCAGCAACAATCTTGCATCTATTGCTGTATGTTATTTTTCAGTCTCTCATAGACTCGTGATTAAGAAATTTTGCACATATGAAAGACAGCTTGCTATCTTGGCATATCGCAAGAAACGCTATCGGAGGTTTTCATCAGTCTGTGCCACTCCATACGCCGCCGAGGCCGCAATAACGCAGTTCAAGTATACAAAGGAGATTTGCAATTTGCTATAAACCCAATAAAGCGTTAAACGCACGGTGCGCGGTAAGTGTGCCCGTGACAATGCATCAGATCGGAGCGGGGAGCTGATATCACAGACTGGCAAATACAGGACTTTTGTGGAGTACTATGAAAGGAGATTTACCGTTTTTCATGTCGGTCGTATTTGAGGGAAAAGAAGCTCAAATAAACCGACGAACTTTTGTTTTCTTTCGTCATTTTTTTCTGCATTGTTCTGGCGATAATTTTCCTCCAAATTCTTACGGTAATATTTTGCGATTTCGACAAATCCACCACGGTCTGCCCCTCCCTCATTTAGCTAAATCCAATTTAGTTCTCGGATCAGCGGCTTAACTAGATCTAACTGCGCTTGATATTTCTGTCTAGAGCTCTACCGTCTGTTGGAAGGTCTGTGACCGGGTAGCCTTAACAATGTACAAGCAGATGTTGGGAGCCAGTTTGCAACAGAAACGGCCAGCTTGGAAAACGATTTTACTCCTGACGTCTGCTTGCTAAGGTGTCGGTCTTGTAATGAATATCATAATATGGTTTGTATTGGCATTGTTTATCATTGAAGGTAACAATATTAGTGACATAAATGGTGACAGAATAGAATCTACTAGCAACAATCATATGTAACCGCTGTCATTACTATCGTTAAATCACAATCATAAGGCCATGTTGATTTGATTTTATGGATGACATCATCTGGTAACCCCAAAACTGATGCGAGCATGGGACTAAAACAAAAGTTTGACGAAAAAAAATGTGCCTTCGTTATGAAGTCTAAGTGATCAGGAAGATTGAACATATAACTGGACACACAGAATATACTTGTAGTGTACCAAACAATAGATTATTCATTCTTTTCTATCATATCTTATTTGACCTTGGAATATTCTATGCCAGTAGTATACGTTTTCCGATATTTTTTTTTCCACTACACATATTTGCTTATTTTGAAGCTGCTTTGTGCGTTTTACAGTATGGTTCAAAAGTACTACTTTTAGAAACGGCCGGAAATTGGTGCGCGCGCTGATGTCATCAATATAATAAAATCAATATGGCCTAACCATAACGCATTTACGGGACAACTTTATTAATTATCAACATCATACCATGACGTATCTTCCCCTGGAGCGGGTAACGCACGAAACATTAACTTCCAATCTCAAACTTCATCCTGTATCCAAAGACCTGATCTTCTGAAGAAATTGTTAAGAATCACTGATGACATTGATGTGGACATAAGTCGCCACGCACGTCATCAGATTACTTCAATCTCAAACTCCATCGATATCCCGTATCCAAAGATCAGATCGTCTCAAGAAATTCTTAAGAATCACTGATAATGTTGACATTGACACAAGTCGTCACGTACGTCATCAGATGACCCTGGGAACGTGTCATCGCTATCTCCCTTGGCAACGCTGCGGGAACGAGCGTTTGGTGAGACAAATCTCTTAATACTTGCGACGCAAACAGAGCCGAAGTGTGTGATAGATGAACACTATACATCAAACGGGGAAAATGATTACTGACGGAGGAGTCATTCAACTCATGTGTGTAAGTGCACGGGTAGGGAAGGATCGCTTTTTGTTGGCCGGCCGCGGGGAGGTTGTAGATGGGACGGATAAAAGACATCAACAAGAGTACCAAATTGCAGCAGACCCATAGACACGAACATTTGTTGAGCAGTTTTTTTTCACAATTCAATTTACAGATAGCAACGACCCACCCTCCCTCTCCACATTATGCGATTAACCCCTTCAGAAAGGGTCGATCACCCTTTTAAAGTGTGGTATTCGCAATATTAGTTGATCTATCCAATCATTTCGACGCTTCACATCTGATAGCGCTGGCATGGTCCCCAGCCTTAATGCTGTCGACTATTGATTCGCCTTGGTGCCTGTGGCGTCAGAAAGGCATGATCGTTTTTTCAGTTGCCTGTTTGAGTATTCCTGACAATTGTCTATAGAGATTTAATAGAGGTTTACGCATATAGCCATTGATGTAAGCCAGCATGTTAGACGCCTACGGGGCTAATTATATTTCCTAGCCCTTACCTTTCCTGCATCTAATTTCCCCGGAGCAACCCCTGGAGCTGTCCACAGTTCTCAGTAACAAGAACTCTATAAACGTGGGAATGCCAGGAACTCGACACGCCGCCTATTGAACCCAAACATGCGAGCAATGCGCCCCGTGTTGTATACACTCGCCCCCTGATCCTGCCACGGGTCACGGGCCACACATGCCCCCGGAGGTGCTAAAATAACAGGCGCTGAGTGATTGACGGATACAGCAAGAGACCATCTACCTGCAGTATGAATTGAAACCGCTAGATGTCGTACCAATCGTAGTCAATGAGCATGAAATTAAACATTCGCGTGAACATGCCCTTGGAGCCAAATCTCTTGGGCGTCGGTCCAATACAGACTTAATGGGACAGACACGTTAAAGCCTGGCAAGTCTTTTGTCACGTCAAGCCTCAAGTACGCCGATCCAGGCCAGCAGCCATGCTTCTGTCCGTGACTGCAAAGGAAAATCGAATGTGCGATAGAGATCAGGAATCCGCTACTTCTGACTTCATTCCAAATCTTACGTTTGTGCATAATTCCTCCATATCGTGTAAGGCACATTCAAAGATTATACATGTATTCTTTAATCTTATCACTGGATTCTACCAAAAAATTCCTCGACCTAATACTAGTACTAAGTACCTTCGCCACAACGTCACGACTTTTACATACCGTAAATTCTTCTTATTGAATATGCAAATCAGGGCGTTATTCATAAGTTGATTCATTTACTCCAACGTGGGGAGGAAGGTGTCTGAGAGACATCGAAACGTGAGCAAAATAATATTCTGGTTTTGTAAAAGAATTCTCCTATATACTTGCGTGCAAGTCTGGCAATTCTGCCATTCACCATTGAGTTGACCTATTATGGAAATTTCTAATTACTATGGAAACGAGGCACACGTTTTCATAATTCAAGCCCAGTGATATTTCTCTCCACCCAAAATTACATACACGCCTACACTCAAAACAATCTCAAAACAATCTCAAGACAATCTAATACAGCATATCAGTGATAGAGAATTTCACCAGCATGTTACAAACTTCAAAGTTTGTCCTGACAGCTCTTCCCAGTCCACCCCGGGTAGCATTTACAACTAGGAGAGTCGACTCGCTTATCAAAGTTAACACTCCAAGCAAAGTGTTTCGTAGTCTTTCCAATGTTGCCTTCTCCAGTCGTGTTCCCATAAGAAATACCGACAACATTTTTCATCGTTTCCGCTATTTCGTCGCCTTCCATCGTTTCACTGTGCTGAAGATCGAAGGATAAATGGTTGCCATGGCTCCCCGTTGCTAGGACACACCTTCCATGTCCGCTGCAGTGTTGTTGACTGCATCTCGCTGCTGCAGTGGTGATGTTGAAGATGAAGGGACCGAGCGTGGTCCGGAGGTAGCTCTGAAGTCGGAGACATTTTTCCTATAACAAGTTCCAGTAGAAATGGTCAATAGATAGGAACTTATCTTTTTCTGATGTCCAGTACCAAAGAAAGAACTCGAGTACTCTCGTTTATCATTAGTCAAAACGCAACCATTTTCACACACCCGACATTGGTACAATATGATGTTGAACAGGTAAATTTACGTTCTAAGTTATGGGACCCTCCGTTACATGTACTACAATCCATTAAAAGACCGTTTTTGTCGGTGAAAGGTTTTATATTCGAAATCGTTGAAGATTTTTAAATACTGTGTATGGTGGCATTCACCAACGAAAGTGCTTAACCTTGTACGTTTGTAAACATCATTTACTTGACGATTGCATACGATCCTTGCATGTTCAATTGGGCTTTCTAAGTAGACATACTTGTATTGAATTGTTTCTGTCAGTTCACAGGGGACGCAGGAGAAGAGTGATGGATGTCACTCGTAGCGTCCGGAAGTAAATCTCCGTTTTTATCCAGTTGTAGAGATTGAATTGCATTTGAATAGTGCTTACTTTTGTTTTTGTGTCCTGGTCGCTTCCCCAGATCACTATTCCGTCAGCACCCAGGTTGGCGGTCTGGCCAATCGTGTTCATCAAATCCGCCTGGGCGAACAGTATGAAGTGGAAGATTAGCATGAGGGTCAGTACATATTATTTCTGCTAACTTCCAAACAGATATTCTTGTAGAGTAACAATGCAGCAGGTATTTTATGTGCAATATGAGAAACCTCTGAGATAAAACCTTTATACTGTTATAACGCTGCAGAGGGCTGGCATTTCAGAGCACTGTGTAAGCCCTTTCCTTTCCCTACGTGTGTATTTGGATCAATTGTGAGAATGCATAAAACGGCAAAAATCACAACTTGTCAAGGCTACTTCAACTGACGATGATTCTACTTTCACTGCCTTCAGTCATTCAGTCGCATACTATAGTAAACGTATTCTGTTGTAAATGCAGAAATGTTCGCGGTGGTTTTATGTTCGCCACTTCACCGCGAACATAAAACCACCGAGAACATGTTTCCATTATAGTTTTTGACTACAGTCTATGGCGCTACCGCGAACTTAAAACCACCGGCGAAAACTCAATTTTCATGCTAACGCGAAATTAAATTCCCCGCGAACTTACATGCATTTATGTCTGAAAATATCTGGAGTAAAATATTGGTCTAGTTCAGTGAAACACGCTTACCTTTGTCAGGTATTCCCCAGTATCTACATACGAAAATCTTGTGTATGCGTAAACAGGAACATTTTGCTCAGTCCGTGATGCTGCCATGCGGAATGCTTCCTTGATGCGGAAGTACACCAACCTCTGAGAGTCTTCAGTCGACGCAAAGCGATGCGTCAGGTATATAGACGGATATATTACTGTGCTATCTCGGAACAGCCACTGTATCTGGTTGTTAAATTCTTTCTCTTCTTCCGGACAGATGTATCCTGTTGTGTGCTTCCTTTTCCTATCATTGTAGCAGGCGGGGAAGTGATAATATCCCCATAATCCTTTAGGGCGAAGCTTCCGCGCCAGAAGGATGGTTTCCTCAAACATGGTCCGGGCTGCGGTCTCAAATTCTTCTTTTGAGACAGCCTCGATCTTTTCTTTAGGCCAGTCAGGATGACGTTTTTCTACCAGCTCACGTGAAGCATTCTTGTAGATTATCTGAAAGTGAAGTAAATGATATCAAAATCATTCCTTTACACATGGTCTGTTTTTTTTCACCTTACAAGAAAAATTTTTGTTACGACAAAAAAGTCTGTTAGCTCGGTGAAGAAATATTTTGTTTATTTGCATAAGTGTGTAACTGTAACCAGAACATAGAAATAGCACAAACATTGTTCTTCTAAATTTTTAAAGTAATAGCAAGTGTTATTTTATTAATTAAAGTTACATTACGTATACCCGTGTGTTGGTACTTGTGTCAGTGTTTGAGTATAAAACCACCAGACGTTGCAAATCAAAGCTGTCACCTAGCGATCGAAAACAAAACTGTAGTACTGTGTAGTGGGACGTCATTTACCTCATTCCTATGCCAGACAGGCTTCCACTTCTCCCAGTCAATCACGGCTAACCCTTGGAAGTCCGGGTCGGGGATTATTGCTACGATGTCCTCAGCAGCTTTGGCGAGATGAGCCGTGATGTTCACAACCTATAATGGTGAAATGTATTTATGTGTTACATATTATTTGTTCAATCTTAAGACGGGTCAGTAACCCTTTTCAAGGAGGCCCACCATACATGTAGACACTAGACATGTTACAATCAGTCGATGTGGACGACGACATATAGAGAACTTGAAATCCAAACAAAACTAATGGCTCAAACAAACAAACAAACAAGAAAACAAACATGCACTATCACTGACATCCCAGTCATGCCCGTAGCCAGGATTTTGCTTGGGAGGTTCTTCTTAGTACTTACGGTACTTACGACATCGTGCGCCGCAGGCTCGAGCTGCCTAAGGGGGTCATTAGAAAATGTTTGTTTTCATCTAATTAAAAAAAATAATTCTTAATAACTACAGATCGTTGGTAGATATCAGTTTGCGCAACACTACGTTTGTAGGCTTTCATCATTATGCAACGAAAAACGAAGTTTCATTACAGTGGTATGTACCAAAGTGCTGTATTTTGTCATAGAAAAAAATAATATCAGAGGTAATAAAAATGATGACGTCATCAATTTGGCCCCCAAAAAATCAGATTTAGAATTCTTTAATGCCCATCTATCAACATTCGTTATGGCTCCATTCTTTCTTAATTCATTAATAAGAAAACAGTGGAAGGTTAAAATGCCAATTTAGCCAACCGAGATACCTTAAATCTTGACCCTCTTAAACGCTATTTCCTGAAATTTTCAAGGGAAATTTTGCTGTTGAACTAAGCTAAGTTCAATAAACTTTTTTGATGATAAGAAAGTCTTTTGAGGGCGACGCTGCCGCCACATCATGTTTACTATGTCCGGCCCCGAGGGCGCGAGCCGTCGCAAGGGAGGTCAAGCAAATTTTGAAATTTTTGAAACGCTATGCACTTTCTGGTGCAAATTTTTTCTGATAGACTGAATGAAATTTCTGTCAGTGAAAAATACAAATCAGTCCACCTTTGAAAAAAAATCTGGGACATTAAAAAGTGGACCTTTGGTGGGGCTTCCGTACCCCCTTGCTACGAGCATGTCAGTCCTACCAATGACGAAATCACACCTGGTGAAACATGCCTGCGCGTAGCCTTGCATAAACTTTTCAAGGGGAACAATGCGGATCCAACGTCCTTTCTGAAGATGTGACAAAAGCGTGCACGATTGACTTGAGGTTGTCTCCTGCAACATTGCCTAAACAAGCAGACAGTGTCCATACCTATAATTCAATTTTAGACGAGATCGTCCAAACATCATCTAGTGTTTACCTGTGGCACTCCTCCACGGACGGGCCTGGAGTTGTTGTAGTAAGGGTATAACCCGAGTCGGTTGTAACTGAAAATGGTCATGTACGAGCCGTTCCACCTCTGACCTGGGTTCGTCACGATGTTGTAGGAGTCTGGGTTGATGTCCACCCCGAATTTTGCGTCGCAGTTGATCGTGGGCAGGTTCCACACGGCGAGAAATGGTCGGGAGGGTAGGGGAGGTCCGCTGAAGGGACGGTCAGCGTTTTCCGTGGAGACCACGACCAGTTGGACGGCAAGTATAACAACGGACAGCACCTCTTTTGGTGACGCCATGTTGGACAGGTGGTTCCTTCCTGTGACAACTACCTGTATATCAAGCACTTTCAGAACAACGAAGGACTCTTGTTGGTGCAAGAATAAAGCTGAACTTCGGATTTTTCACCTTGACCTTGTAACTTTACCCGCCGTGCCGGCACGTTTTCATGCCCCACGGTGTCCTGAGTACAGCTTGAGCGCTGAGCTGCATTTTATGTCAGCAAACCGGTCCAACAGGTGTACAGATAACAAATAATTGAGATGCTATAAATACCACTATCTTGGTTGTAATATGATTGCGTGGAAAACTCTGGGACTGGCGGAGTGACAGTTGGAATTTGATAATCTAATCCACTTTACCAATCAATTAAGCCGCAATGTTAATAACACTTATGTAATGCCTGACGGGGTTTTAGGCCGTAAGTGGCTTGAACTTTTTTTTTAATGATCACGTCTCACGAGAATGAGCGCGAACTTTCCCTTCACAAAAGAGGAAGTCTCAGGTACTCCATGAAGACTGATCATATGTCCTATTACGCACGAGACCCATTACGAATTTCACTAATGCATTTGATTTGAATAGAAGAAGTTTATTTGCAAGTTCGTGCCCGAGGGCTAATTGCAAGTACATGGTATAAACATAGTGACAATGGACAGTCATGAACAATATTCTACTCTAATACTAGTGTTGGCTATTTCTAAACAGGTTGGGTTTGACTTCTTTTTTGGAAGCAGAGGGAGACGAAAAGCCCCACCTTTTCTAAAATTTGAGGTTTCTTCGATTTCAAGAGAAAAGTGGCTTAATTCGTCTGTCAATGTGGGGAGGTTGGGATAAGTCTTTGTGGCTTCTCTAAACAGAGTGATTCTTTCGGTTTAATGGCATAACGTAGTTGAATGGATTTGGGAACGCCGAGTTGCAGAAATTGTTTTCACGTTTCTAAAAGTGTGCAAAATCACGTGTTGTAAGGAATTTTACATTTTCCAAAAAGCTCTGTTAGAAAAAAAAGCAAACACACACACACATACATACATGCTCCGTCTTCCAACCAGTGCAGTTCAATGCAGTGTCACTGATTTATTTAGTATTTAGTATTCAGGTGACAAAATATGTGAAAAGATTAAGACTTTGCTAAAATCCATTCATAAAGATAATCATGATATAGAAAGTTTGGATTTGAATGCAGGATTTGAATGCAGGATTTCGTACATAGCGGACACACATTCCAAGCTGTGGAAGATCTCAGTCCATTGCCCTGGGAAAGAGAAATAACGTCACGCACCGTGACCTTGACCTTTCCAGCATGTTTTAGAGGTGAATAAAATTGACCCCATAACTACACAAACATATAAAATCCCATACAGTCTATGAACTAAACACAATGTCAGGAATAAATTTGCATAATAATTATCAATATTGTTCTATTATTGATTAATCAATTTTTTGCTAGTTTGTTCAAACTTTTATCTTTTGAAGAAACAACATTTGATAGACATGTAAAAGAAGCTGTTTATCTGATAAAAATGGATACTACTAGTATCTAAAAATTAAATCTAGAAGTATTCATATCCTTTTATTCAAATTTAAACCCTTCATCCAAAAGGCAGGACTGTATATTAAGCTCTCTTCTCCTAAGCTGTGTACGGAAGGTATCTTCACAAAACTGTGAGTAGAAGAAGCTGGTTCAGAAGTAAAACTGTCCAGGGGAAGGGACTGAGCAGAGAGGAAACGTTGGTTGGAGACCCTCTGGTACCAGATCTGCCACAACATGCCAGAAAACACAGCAAACACAGAAAAATGCAAGAAAGATTGAGATAAACTTTAAATACATTCTGGTGTCCACTGAACTGATTGTGGTGAAATGAAGTAAAAACTTTTAACTTCAATAATGGATAAAAACATATAATGGCATAACATGTTCTAAATAAAGTAACACAAATAATGAATCAATGTTCAGGGTGTAGTTGTAGTTTTTAAAAGTTTTTTTACACAATAATGAGGGTAATGGTTTGTAGGTCTCTCTGTTGTCACATGTTTTACATACAATACAATACATGTACAAAACTTTCTTTATAAATCGTCATATGAAAATCTTTTTGAGAGCTCTTGGAATGGCTGAGTCAATGGCCTAAGGTCATGCATATATCCTTAAGCTTTGATAACTTTATAACCCTGCAGTGTTCATACAGAAAGGACATTGCATCTAGCCATTGTTCATATCTGCAACAGTAAAATTCAACGTGCTTGATGCTGTTTAACCTTTGTGATTGCAGGTTTCCCCGGTCCAGCCTGGGTAACATCTACACATGGAAACCTCATAAAAACTGGCAAACTTAGCACTGCTCACATGATTACTAACTCTTTGTAAGTCATCTTTTTCAATCAATTTTCCAAAGGAAGAACTGTCAACAGTATGTTTGATAAATTTTTCCTTTGTTTCCATGACTCTGTTTATGTCATGGTTGCCATGGCTCCCCGTTGTTAGGACACACCTTCCATGTCCGCTACAGTGCTGTTGACTGCATCTCGCTGCTGCAGTGGTGATGTTGAGGATGTAGGGACCGAGCATGGTCCGGAGGTAGCTCTGAAGTTCAAGGCATGCTTCCTAGAGCATCATTTAGAGTACAAATGGTCAGCAAAGAGTAACTGGTCTATCTACAGAGTTTTAAGACTCATGAGACATTTTGTCAGCACATCTGATAAGTTTCTAATAAGACTAAGTAGTAATCATCAAAAAGTAAGAAAAAAGGGTGCATTCACAGAAAATAATGACAAACTACCAGAACACAGACACATGACTAACTGCCACCAAAATCTCTCAAGAAAGGACTTCATTCTATGAACAGAACAGAACAACATTCTATGAAGGCGACTTTTGGCCCTGCAGTTTTCCTATATGGCTTCATATGTGAGACAAATGGTTGAAATCCTACCTTTGTTCCTCCATTTTTATAATCCCCCCAGATCACTATCCCATCAGCTCCCATGTCTGCAGCCTGGCCCATTGTGTGCATCATGTCCCTCTGAAATATCAATGGTCAGTGAAACTTAAAGAAAGATCAAAGATGTCATCTTAAACATCTGTTTGGGGCTGTCTTCAGCTTCATTATTTTTTTGTGTGTCACCCATTGTTTGGGAGCCCATGTTATTGATATTCATTGTTTGAATAAATACAAACTAGCAAAATGATAATGTTTATTGCAAATTCATGCCCATTGGGCTAATTGCAAGAGAAGAAAGACTAAATACATGAAATGAATGAATATAGTCTAAGTACATGTAGATAAACTAAATTCTAACATGCAAATATTAAGTGGTTGAATGTACAAATGATACAAAATAGGGTACTAAGTCTACGTAGCTAATAATCTCCAAGCAGATCCTACAATGGCATAAGATAGTACCAAACTGGCCAAGGAGTGTAGTCAGCCAAAAGACATTTTTCATCTGCAGTTTCATGTCCTGAGCTTTGGATGGATGTGGTGATTTTTTTTCTGTCCCAACAAGCAAAGTTGAGTCCTGGGAAAGAGGGATGGGCACGGCCCTGCATCTGTTTCACTCCCAAAGTTTTGTTTAAGCAGCTTGTCTTGGATAAGTACATGTACTACATGATGTAGTACTAATCACTCAAAGAAGCACTTCAAAATTTGGAGTACCATATACATTTGTAGCTTGACTGTTTAAGCAGAATTTAACCCTTGGGAGGCTAACTGGCCATAACATACAGCATCTTTGTACATGCAGCCTTTGTAGAGTGGTGAGGGTTAAAAAGCAGGTCGACATTGTGCAAACATTAAGACAATTTTAGCAAGTCTTTTCTTTATTCAAGAAGCTTTAAACCCTAAAAAGACAATGCTAAATGACATGAAGACTGGCTAGTTAGGCACATACCTTTGTTAGGTATTCCCTTGTCTCCTCATACACAAACCTGGTGTATGCAAAAACAGGAATGCTTTGTTCCTTCCGTGATGCCCTCATACGGAATGCTTCCTTCATGCGGAAGTACACAAACCATCGCGAGTCTTCAGTCTGCTCAAATCGACTGCTGAGGTAGATGGACGGATATAAGGCTGTGCTGTCCTGGAACAGCCACTGGATCTGGTTGTTCCGTTCTAGCTCTATTTGTGGACAGCTATATGCTGCTGTTCCATTGTAAGTACTTTTCTTATAGTTGTAGCAGTCAGGGAAGAGGTAGTACCCCCAGTGTGCTTTGGGACGCAGCTTTCGTGCCAGAAGGATGGTTTCTGTGAACATGGTCCGGCCTGCGGCCTCAAACTCTGCTTTTGCAGCAGCCTCAATCTTTTCTTTACGCCAATCAGGATGATGTTTTTCCACTAGTGAACGGGATGCATTCTTGTAGATTGCCTGAAAGTACCATTAACAAGATTTTCTGAACAACATCTTGGATGGACTCAATTATTTTTTAGGTATATTGTTGTACAAGATTGGAGATGAAGATGATTCCATATTAGTACTTCATATTGAGACTGAACACTATTACTCAAGAGAAGTGATCTAAACCACAAAAATTTGTCTGGAATTTTGTAATGCAATGCCATACCAGTTTTTTGTGTCTATTATTTGTACATTGCTATACATTTTGAATCATTCAAATTGTGCTAAGCACTTTCATCCTTAGTCAACACTGCCCCCTAGCCTATCTAGACAGAACGGTCACTGAATAAAATGGTATTAGAGAGTTAAAAGAACTGTTACATGTAACGTTACATGTAGAAGTTCTCTAAATGTGACACTATTAATAGATCATGCTATCAATCGTTGTCATCATTACCTTGGTATCCCAGTTTCTGTTCCAGACAGGCTTCCATCCCTCCCAGTCAATAACGGCCAGTCCCCTGTAATCTGGGTCAGAGATCAGTGTCCTGATGTCCTCAGCAGCCTTGGCCAGATGGGCGGTCATGTTCACAACCTGTCAACACAGTCAACATGGCTGTAGGAGTGTCCGAGTGTTGGCAAACTGTCAGGGTTATTAAGGACATGAAACCAGACACCGTTTGAACATTTCTGACATGCTTTCATAGATATTCAGGGAGTGGAGTCAAGGGTGTGGTACTTGTGAAAAGTGTCAAGTTATATCGTATGGTTTGGTAATGCCTTGTTGTACTTGAAGCTAAAGGTTTTGAACACTATATCTCCGAAGTTACCTGTGGTATTCCTCCATTGATGGGCATGTTGTCATCGTCGTAGTAAGGATAAAGTCCCATTTGTTGTGAATAGAAGATGGTCATGTATGTACCATTCCACTTCTGGTCAGGGTTGGACACGATGTTGTAGGAGTCTAGGCTGAGGTCCACCCCAAAGTCCGACCCACATTTCTCAGAAGGCACGTTCCACACGGCGAGAAACGGTCGGGAAGGGAGGGGTGGTGAGACGAGAGGAACGGTCGCACTTTGCGTACAAACCTCGACAACGCGGAGGACAAAGATGACAGCGTAAGGTGTCACCTTCTTTGGCGAGGTCATACTTTTGCCAGACTGTTGTTTACCGCCTGAAAATGCAAAAAAAAATTGATGAAGATTCCTCAACACTTGTTGGCATCCATCTGTCTCGGAAGACAATGGTAGCCAGACAGGGTGGGTTAGGCAATCCGTCTGCCTGGCCTGTACTTGTTTTTTTAAGGCGAAGGAGGGGCGTGCACTGGTCGACTGGTACCCTCTCGTCTACTGGCGCACTAAGTCCTACGGGGGCAACTGTATGCAACGTGTAAGACGGCCCCAGCAGATGCTGGTTTGTTGTTTGGAGTTACTGTCTCCTAGGAGGACTTGCGACCAAGAATGCAAGGGGTTCCTCCTACCCCTCAACACTTACAGGAATACAAAAAGCTGAACATAAGCGAAATAAATACTGATGGCACACCCTTTACCAACTATGTCTAACCTCTATACTGTTTGAGTAAGATGGTATCATTGTTTGAGCATCACTTCAGAGCCATAAATGGTCACCCCATTCTTTGGACAGCAAACAGTGACAACTCTAACCGGCTTACTAAATTCTTAGTGACCAAAAGCTAATGATCAGCACAAGTACATGTATCATGAGCAAAACACATCCCGGTTTAAGAGATACATACTAACACACAGTCGACAATGACGATAGCCTGAGTACCATCCTCAGTAGGCCACTGGCTCAATACCTTCGCTGGCTAATCACTACGAAGCATGGTACTCATTCTACAAATTATGATGACGGAAGAAAATTACGGTACAGATAGGAGAAGCGAAAACTGAGAGATCGATGTTACCCGAATAAATAAAGTCTGTAAGCCCCCTTGGCTGAGTTTCTCCGATCTCCGATCTTGTCAGACTTTTACATCATAGTTCATGCCATCAATTCGTGACATATAAACAAGTCATCAAGTTTTGAAACTGGCATATACCACTGACATGTACGGCAGGATGCGCCGACTCACGAGATTGTCACTCACTTCCGTAATAGGTCAAAGTGGAAAGGTCAATAGTATACCAAAATACTATCACCTAGCGGTTTTCTCAAGACACGCAATAGTATGCGGGAGCAAATGACACAAATTTACAAGGTGAAGAGTTTTTACTTTATATAGTGCCAAATAGCTGAATGTGTTTGTTGATCAGTTATAAGATCGTGAAAGGAGAGGGCCTCAACATGTTAGCGACATTACTAGCTTGTAGAAAAGTAACAAAGTAATTTTTAGTACTCAAATTGCTTTCTGCCTTCTCGCGACGGGTTTTACTCTGAAATTCAAGTGATAAAAGTAACGCACACTTTGTTTAAGATTCTGGAAGTTCCATCGTATGGGGTCGCTTTGCAGTTACCGAAAGGTTCGCTTAGCGGTTACCCCAGGCGAACCTTCATTCGCTTTCAAGCCTTGTAGAAAAGTAACAAAGTAATTTTTAGTACTCAAATTTCTTTCTGCCTTCTCGCCACGTGTTTTACTCTGAAATTCAAGTGATAAAAGTAACGCACACTTTGTTTAAGATTCTGGAAGTTCCATCGTATGGGGTCGCTTTGCGGTTACCAAAGGGTTCGCTTAGCGGTTACCCCAGGCGAACCTTCATTCGCTTTCAAGCCTTGTAGAAAAGTAACAAAGTAATTTTTAGTACTCAAGTTGCTTTTCGCCTCTTTGTAACGTAACGTGTTTTACTCTGAAATTCAAGTGATAAAAGTAACGCACACTTTGTTTAAGATTCTTTAAGTTCCATCGTATGGGGTCGCTTTGCGGTGACCAAAGGGTTCGCTTAGCGGTTACCCCAGGCGAACCTTCATTCGCTTTCAAGCCTTGTAGAAAAGTAACAAAGTAATTTTTAGTACTCAAATTGTTTTCTGCCTTCTCTGCACGGGTTTTACTCTGAAATTCAAGTGATGAAAGTAACGCACACTTTGTTTAAGATTCTTTAAGTTCCACCGAATGGGGTCGCTTTGCGGTTACCAAAGGGTTTGCTTAGCGGTTAGCCCAGGCGAACCTTCATTCGCTTTCAGGCCTTGTAGAAAAGTAACAAAGTAATTTTTAGTACTCAAATTGCTTTCCACCTCTTCGTAACGAGTTTTACTCTGAAATTCAAGTGATAAAAGTAACGCACACTTTGTTTAAGCTTCTGGAAGTTCCATCGTATGGGGTCGCTTTTCGGTTACCGAAGGGTTCGCTTTATATAATAGCGGTTACGTTACCCCAGGCGAACCTCCATTCGCTTTCAAGCCTTGTAGAAAAGTAACAAAGTTATTTTTAGTACAATGTACTCAGATTGCTTTCTGCCTTCTCGCCACGTGTTTTACTCTGAAATTCAAGTGATAAAAGTAACGCACACTTTGTTTAAGATTCTGGAAGTTCCATCGTATGGGGTCGCTTTGAGGTTACCGAAGGGTTCGCTTAGCGGTTACCCCAGGCGAACCTTCATTCTCTTTTAAGCCTTAACTTTTGCCTAATCAATGACCTCCTTGGCCGGGTAATACTTTTCCTATCTGTGGCCTTTAACATCTTGTCGTACATTACACGAGACGGTAGATAGCATAGTGAAATGATAAAACTGCATCATCTTTTGCAACCACTTTTATTTGCCCCGATAGAATTAAAAGAATATGAATTTACATGTTGCTACATTGTAGCATTAATCATATATAACAATCATATATATTATTAACGTTCATCTACCATATCATCTTCATAGATAACTGTGTAACATAATGCCTTGGACAACATAACAAAATACTTTTTTTATACCTAATTTGCGAGTAAGTAAGATTTCCGCACCATGCTATACAAGATAGTTTGATTAGGATGTTTAAGCTCATAGTAACGGTAGGTCGTACTATCTCACCAAGTACACTAGTATGTTTACGGCAGGTTTATAACAAAGTAATATTTACAATGCCTCGCTCAAAGTATTTGAACATTTGTATAGTTCAAAATGATGGGGAAGTGTGAATTATTTCACCCTGGCTGTATCTTTTATAAATTCACCTTGCCTCTGATTCCTAATAAGTAAAAGTAAAGTTCACATTCATAAACATATACATATGGCTATCATATAACAGATCATAGGATTGCTCTGTTAAACATTAATCACTTTGGTGTATGATACTAAAATGTGACAAAAATGAATGCCAGGATGCGTAATAATTGCAAGGTCATGAACAGCCAACTATTTTTAATTTTGTGTCAAAAGGTATAGGTTCTATACCCAAGGACATTCCTTAACCATGTTCACTGATTTTTATTTTATTTGTACATTTCGTACGTGTTTTTCCACAAGAACAAAACTACCACAGTTTGGGAGCTTTTATAGATGAAAGAAAACTTTTCCCAAGCCTACCTGATTTATTTATTTTACCAGAAGAAATTGGTAAATACTGTTTCTGAAGAAAAAGAAGGACAAAAAAGCACGTAAGTGGACATTGTGTAATAGTGTTGTGATAAGTTCCCTACGTTGTCTGAAAATCTACACACGTATTTATTCTATACCATGCTTCAACAAGCATCTTGCAGGTATACAGTTTAAAGAGGGGTGGTTAATCAAAGTTAGTTAAGGCCCCTGGACACTGGTGATTTCATGGACAGCAGGCAGCACTATTCCAGTTTTCGTGGATTGCTGGAAAATTAATAGACATTGGCCAAGTATTACCAGAGGACTTAGCCGGTCATAGAGTTACCATTTGCAGCCTTCGGTGGGCAAATCTGTACTCCAATGATCGGCTAATTCCTCTAAGAAAACACCCTTCCTTTTGGCCAATTTCTACCTTTTTCAGTCTACCACGGAGACAAAACAGCATTCACTGAACAAAAGCGGTGTTATGTACGCCGGGGTAGCCGGCCGCCATGGCTCGAGGGGGGGAGTAGGACCCAGCTCCGGTGAAGAAGATTGGATTGTAGACGTGTCGGATACGACGTCCTGCGGTCGGTGCGTTGACGTTCCCCATCTCCACGGCAGGGGTTGTATCTTCAGCGGGCTTCAGCTTGGTGAAGCTCGCCTCTGTGTTTTTGCGGCACGCCACGGCACAGAAGCAGATGATGCCCATCAGCACGGCTATGGCAGCTAATCCACCAATGATGGCGCCCGGTGTAGGAGGGGGAACTAATGCATGGTGATAGGACAGAGAAATAAAGACATTATACCAACCGTTTAAGTATCGTACATATTTATC
>NC_049992.1:13219999-13222346 GCF_000003815.2 Branchiostoma floridae | reverse complement strand
TGATGTTGATGATGACGAAGATGATTATGATGATGAAGGAAAGGAAGTGTTATTGTCCCATACACATACACATTGTCGGAGTTGTCCAACTTGCTGGGCGTATTCTTTGTTTTTAGACACTAACCTGGGGCTGCTGTTGTCATGTTATTGTTGTTCATCGTGTCGTTGTTGTTCACCTTGTCGTTGTTGTTCACCGTGGCGTTGTTGTTCACCGTGGCGTTGTTGTTCACCGTGGCGTTGTTGTTCACCGTGGCGTTGTTGTTCACCGTGGCGTTGTTGTTCACCGTGGCGTTGTTGTTCACCGTGGCGTTGTTGTTCACCGTGGCGTTGTTGTTCACCGTGGCGTTGTTGTTCACCGTGGCGTTGTTGTTCACCGTGGCGTTGTTGTTCACCATGGCGTTGTTGGACATAGTAACGTTAGATGCTGAAAGGCAAATGTAAGATGATTATTGATAAGTTTTGCAAACAGGAAAGTGCATGTATAATTCTTTAGGACAAAAGATCAGACAACCCATACTTGTGTTAGCATCATCGTCCCAAAATGTATGGACACCAGGCTAAATACATAAAAAAAATTCATGAATTTTTCATACATGTACATTTATCTGAGGAAAAGTAAATGCTTGTCATGTATTTCTGCCGCTTGTTTGTTGTCTTTCAGTGTAACTCTATCAAGTGTGCAACGTGGCAGTTGCCCCTAGCGGCGCTGGCTGTTTGCCAGACTACAGCATAATGTAAGACATACGTCAGAGGTGTTTGTTATGTATTCTCTATGTCTATTCTTGAGTGTACATACATCCTGTTGGTATATGATCGCCATAGACTCTTCATTAGCTTTCATTTATCAACACAACATCATAGATTCACTTTTTCGTCTCACTGTATCTCTGTAGGTTTGATCAAGATAATATTTGAAGAGACTAAAGTTTAGGTTATAGAACACGTTTAACCTTCAATTATACTACTAGTACGAAGTCGTCTGTCCTACCTACACACAGTGCCGAATAAATCTTTAGTCAAGTGAAAGATCAAAAGCCTTCCGTGCCCCTTCCATACAAGTTCATTGCTTCATTTGAGGAAGTCCCTTAGGGTAGTTTTTTAGTGTGAGGCCTGATTCGACCGAACAAACCCAGAAGCTCTGGGCTGTGAACACCCTGCCGATTGCGCCGCACGACTCCACGTGTCTTGATACTGCTCAAGGATCATCAAGGTTAGCTTAGACACCAGACCCCAGCCCGATTTCAGCAATATTTATCATGCACTGTTGGAGTCTAACTGTAGGAGAATTTCCTGGGGGCATATTGCCTCTAGACTAGAGCGAAGGGGTTGGGGGTATAGGTTCTGGAAACAGTCTGGCATCTATGCTAGCTCAAGGTTTACCCTGACATCAATCTCTAAACATGATGAGCGTAGCTTTATTTGGTGCTACATAGAAGTACAACAACAATAAACACTGTATGGTAAGATTTGACTTATGACGACTTGAAGTGTTCTTTGTCAGCCATGTTACCCGACTGCCAGCTTATGGTGCCACTCCCCTTTTACCGGCAACATTTGTATCCGATAGCACCTCGTTTGGCATGGCAGTCTTCTCGACGAAGCTCAATGATGAAACTAATCTATAAGAGATTCGCTATTAGACTTGAGAGATGAATACAATGTTGTGAAATGATATGGTGCATAAGGCAAGGTCGTGTAGATTGACCTTATCCTGTCAACACCGAGAATCATGACAGAGCAAAATGTAACTCACGTGTCGTTTGTGCAGCCGTTCCCACTGTCAGGAGCATTAGAGTCAGCAGTTCAGTCCACATTCTGTCGTCGGTTGTGTTCTCGGCTTCTAACCCCAAGTCTTGCTGTTTTCAATCCGATACTTGGTTACTTACAACTACTAATGTTCCTAGCCAGCCAGCAAAGCACACAATTAAGTCTAAATCTGTACCTGTCGAAAGGTCATCATACCAGTCTTACCACTGTGACAATGTAGTCGTGCCTTCAGAAGACCTGAGATTTGGCCCTGTCATTTACCCGTAATCTTAGTGTGCACGCTGGCAACACCTTTTTTCAGCATAAATGTAATACTGACTTACATAGATAGTTTTCAATGTATCGGTGCTTTTCTTAGATTATGGGCGCTCAAACAAAAAAGTTTTATGAACAATCTGGAGATAGAATTGTGACCTGTTCCTCATAAAATAAAAGACAGACGTTTGGATTTTTAATTGGATTGCTGCAGGGCGTTGCAACATCTGTCGTCACATCTGTCTGAAGAACGTTAGTCTCCGTTGCAGTCTCTTCGGATGGTACGGTGTTTTAGTATTGTTGAGTGATGTCTGATTGTAATGAA
>NC_049992.1:13215509-13219899 GCF_000003815.2 Branchiostoma floridae | reverse complement strand
TATATATATATGGTAGAATAGTTTGTTCGGGAGTTTGGCCACCATTGGGTTCATTGGAATCCTTAGCATGGACGGATTCTCCTGGCCATTGCCCTTAGTTGCCTACACCAAGGATGACACATCTGCCTTTGTTTATAATTACGTGTACTAGTATTTGGAGTAAGTAAGTGGCCCTAATTGTACTGTTTTCTTCACTCATCTTTTTTTCGTAGAGAATTTGCCTCCTCTACTAGTACAAAATATCGCATTTAATCTCAAATGTAAATATTTGACACATATAAACCCACATTTCACAAACAGCAATCTTCAGGAGTATCTACTTGTATCCAAGCGGTCACTACTAAGTTGTACATCCGTAAGAAAGAAACACCATTAAAGAGGCAGCCATTACTGAAATAGAATAAGCTAAGTTTAATTTGAATGTCTGATTCAGTACAGTTTTAGTTTCTGTAATATAATAAACATACATACATACATGCATTGTCATAATCCAATATTACTATGTTAACATTATTTCTATTATTTATTGTATGTTGCATTTGTTTGTATGTATCTTTATGTAGATCAACATAATACTACTCTGGGCTATTTGTGACCATTGGACCAACTCTAATGCAGTGATCAGCCCGACTCTAATGCAGTGATCACGCGACAGGGACATCCTGACACAAATAAAGTGAAAACGTGTACAGAGAGCTCATATAGCACCGTAGTAGCAGAGCAGCGTACATGGTTCATATAATTAGTAAATATCCGATTATCCGAAACTCAGGAAATCAACCAACAAGGCAACGCATAAATAAAATCTCAATGCATGCTAGAAGTGTCGTACAAGAATACATCAAATAAGTTAATATGTTAGATTTGCTTGGAGTTTCACTTAAGTCACTATGGTATATGACGCGGTAACATTGTATTTCGAAAATCTATCTATTTAAGTTTTAACGTTAAGTAATCTTTACATAATCTTTAAGATTCAGATGACCAAATCTTTGGTTACGCCAGTTACGATAACATAGATATCATTGAATAGAATTCGGACCTTCAAAAATATCATCATTATGCTATTAGTGAACATTTTTTTATGAGAAAATGTTGCTGAATGTAATCATTCATTGTATAACCCTTCCCACGCAGGCATATGTACATAACATATATTTGCTATAGTTAACATAATATATACACAACATTCAACAAGACAATCGAATATTTGCAACATTTATATAGTTCATGTTCTATGTTTGATTTGAAGAAGACTGCGGGGGGCTGGGTTCTTCAGGAGGGGCGTTTGGCTGTAGTGGAGGGGGCGATTTTGCCATAGTGAGGGCTTCTTCGTAAGCTGGGGGCGGGGGGAAGTCGGGGGGAGGGGAGGAGGGGGAAGGAGGGTATATGGGTGGGGCAGTGGAAGGAGGGTATGGGAGAGGGGCAGAGGAAGGAAGGTATGGGGGAGGGGGAGGATACACAGGGGGATATGTAGCACCAGTTGGCGGGTAAGCGGGGGAGTACTGGGGGTTAAAGGCGGGCTGCTGCTCAGGACTAAACGCGCTGTTCTGCACTCCAGTAGGACTCATACCGATGTTCTGGGATGCCGTTTGACTCGGGCCGTCGCTGGAACGTTTCTTTTTGCAATGGTAGATGCCGACGCCCACAACTCCCAAGGACACAAGGACGCCAACAACTATGCCTGCAATTGTCCCTCCGCTGGGCCCTGTTATTGAATAAAAAAAAACATAGTTAGTGAAATTGCAAAAGTAAACATTCACCTACTCTCCAAGCAGAGCTTTGGATCCACTCCGGATCGACTGTTTTTTAATACGTGTTTTAGGCGCTTTTATCAAGATTTCTATTTTGTGCTGCTTTCTGGCTGGAAGGCAGAAAGTGAACAGCACAAAATAGCAAGCCTGAAAAAACGCCTAAAACACGTAAAATACAGCCAAACCTATGCTTGAAGAGTAATTATAACATTCACCAACAAATATCACATTTACATGTACCTTTCGAGTCAAGTATTCCATTCCAAGACAAAGCCGAGAAATCCTTACTACAAAAGTTAGAAGACCCCCATACCTGAATCTATCCGTTCCACTTTGTAGAAGATCCTAAAGTTTTCGTCGGTGATACTGTTTCCGTCTGCTAGGAGCGTGAGTGTCAACATGTTACCAGCAGATACAAACGTTGAGTGATCATGTATACCCCCACAGAAATCTCTCTGGGAGTTGTAATTATCGCAGGGCTCGTCGCCGTCACAGAAGTAGATTTTATCTGAGCAATCTCTCATCTGTGTGAGGTCTATTGGGCCGATGCGAAGGACATGGTCGGATTCCGTGCGAAGATTGACAGTACATCGTGCATTTGCAGGGTAGCCCTGATCGTAGGCATAGACGAGATAGCCAGATGTCCCAGAAGAAAGCACATTCGATGTCTGGCCACAAAAGTCTCTCATTTGCTCTGAAAAAAAAAAGAACATTGCGAAATGCATGGAGACGAAGATAATTGCGATGATCGTGAGTAGAGTTGCTTCAATTTTGTCCCTGATCTGTAACCATTCAATGTAGTTTGTGTATGTGTGATAACTGCTCTTCGAGGTTCTCTGTCTTCCACATTATGTTCTTTCTTTCTTTCTCCTTTCTCTCTCTTTCTCTCTCTTTTCTCTCTCCTTTCCCTCTCCTTTCTCTCTCCTTTCTCTCTCTTCTCTTCTCTCTCTCTCTCTCTCTCTCTCTGTATGTATGTGATCAAAGTACATCACAAAAATGCCAAAATGTCTCACCAAATGTGCATCTTGTTAGTGCCTCGTCACTTTGGTCGGGACAGTTTACCCAGCCGTCACAGAAAGGAGACGAAGTGAAGTCTGATAGCTGATAGCCGTCATCACATGCCCATTCTCCATTGGTCCCTGGAAAGCCATTTGCAAAAGATATCGTTACTGGAAAAAGTCTTGATCGGTGTAATGTAGAAAATGCATTATCGAGTAATAAGCAACCTCATCCTCTACTCTCTTAGAGGACGCGAAGTTGTGCTAACTTCTTTCTGTTTTTATTGTGTTGTATGCCCGAACAAGATCCTATACCCACCACATACAACCCCTACATCTTCGCTGTGACCACAGTTCTCGTTCCCCCACCCGTTGTAAGCGCAGTTGAATAGGCTGGTCTCGCTCCCTGTGCACTCCAGGTCATCCATGTAGATGGGTCCTGTGCCTGAAAACATCGACAAAAGAAAGACTTTGTGTTTTGGACCAAACGAACCAGGTCTGTTCTATGTACACATGCATCTTCCCCATTAGCTTACACATTTTCTGTTTAAAACACGATGTACTTGTTAGTATCTGTTCTGTGACGTATGTAAACTACCGTGGCCGATATCAACAATGTGCAACACACTTACTTTTCTGCTCAAGACACTTACTTTTCTGCTCAAGACACTTACTTTTCTGCTCAACACACTTACTTTTCTGCTCAACACACTTACTTTTTTCTGCTGGAGACACTTACTTTTCTGCGCGAGCCACTTACTCTTCTGCGCTGCACTTACTTACTTTTCCTGTGGTGCGCACCCCTCCCTTTATCAATGGATGGTCCCTGAATCAGGCCAAAGGTAAAAAAGACCGCATAAAATGTAGGATTGACCGCATGTCAATCCTAAATTATCCTCCTTCGGATGACCTATGAAATGACTACCTTGGCGCGTTTTTTGGATTCAACTTAATTTTTTGTGTCTTTAGTATAGCATTTTGACAATGCAGATCGATAACGACAAGTCTCGATTTGATCATCACAACATCGCGTTTTGTTGCCATCACAACGTATTGTCAGAAAACAAATTCTGCAGCACGTGTTTCTGTCGCGCAGCTTTAAACTTTTATTTACCAGGGTTTACCTAAACCAGGCAGAGGCTCTTAACTCCTCTGTAGATAGGAGTAAGAAGGCAGGTAGGCCTTGGTAGCTCCTCTGTCCAGAATTTGGCGTCTGTTTAGTAATAAATAGCCAAGTTGCCGCACGTAATGTTTTGGTGGGAGCACTGAATTTTACTACCCGGATCCGGACTAACTTTGGACGAAGTGGACAGATCAAGACAATGTTAGTAAATATTAGCAAATCAGATGTGTGGAAGTGGGATAAGTTGTGTGTTGTCAAGAAAAATGACAGATCCTACCCGTGCCACCACCCCCCCCCCCTCCTGGGCTAATTATGCATGTTTGGGGTGAAACTCAGTGTGTTTACTTTGCAACAGAAACTTTTATTTTAATACTTTGAGACTTTGAGACAAACAACACAACAACACAGTGGAAAGTCACCCTTAACCATGATGTGTGAAGTTGGCCCAAATGTAGCATTATGACTTCATTATGATTAAACAATCTGTAGCTTTTGGTATAATCTCCCGAGTATGT
>NC_049992.1:13196621-13215160 GCF_000003815.2 Branchiostoma floridae | reverse complement strand
TTGACATGCGGATAATTTAGGATTGACATGCGGTCAATTCTCCTACATTTTTTGCGGTCTTTTTTACCTTTGGCCTGATTCAGGGACCATCCATTGATAAAGGGAGGGGTGCGCACCACAGGTAAAGTAAGTAAGTGCAGCGCAGAAGAGTAAGTGGCTCGCGCAGAAAAGTAAGTAAGTGCAGCGCAGAAGAGTAAGTGCAGCGCAGAAGAGTAAGTGTCTCCAGCAGAAAAAACTAAGTGTGTTGAGCAGAAAAGTAAGTGTGTTGAGCAGAAAAGTAAGTGTCTTGAGCAGAAAAGTAAGTGTCTTGAGCAGAAAAGTAAGTGTCTTGAGCAGAAAAGTAAGTGTGTTGCACATTGTTGATATCGGCCACGGTAGTAAACGGAAATTTATTGAACAACCGTATGATCTCATTACAGCAAATATATAAAGGACTGTTTTATTATTAGAAAGAACACCGAAACTAATGATTAGTCTACTCCATTGTAACACTATATCAAAGAACTATGTTAGCCCTTATTGCTGTGTTAACTAGAATGTTGAGCTTTATTCTATACTTCTATTTTTTAGTTTGTGTAATAGCTGTTGCCATACATTGTGCCGTGTACAATTGTCGTACAATATAGTTCTTCCTCTTCTTCTTCCTACCTTGTCCAAAGTGTGCCCTGTTGTGTACCGCCGAAGCGCTGGAATATCCCAGCATTCTGCAGACAACGGTGGCATCGTCGTGGTCAAACTCATCGTCACAGACAGTGCCCCAGTCGTAACTGTCGGCCGGCCTGACCTCCACACGACCTTCGTTGCTGCTGCTGCCTTCAACCAAGCGGATTCTATTGTTGTCGTTGGCACTGGTAGCTTCTGCGAGTTGTAAAATATTTTCAAGTAAATCTAAACATGTTCAGGTTTGGTTTCTCATAGTCCAATGAAATTTTAATTGCGGTACGCCAACAATAAACAGGACACATGTCTTTAACCTGCAGTCCCTCTCCCTGGTTGGTGGAGTATGTGATGGATGACAAGGATTAATGCAGCTAGCGGGCGCAGACAACAACCTTTCATCATAAGAACCTTCCCGGCATAGGAACCCTCCATGCCAGTACTGTTGAAAATTCACCTTCATAGGTAGTCGGTACGCCAGGGCCGTTGCTTTAGAGGGTGCCATTGGCATATAAGCATCTATATAGCCTCACTCATAAGTTACTTTCGCCACACTGACTGAGAAACAACAGTACATAAGTTCTATGATGCTCACCACAGGTCACACCAACGTCCTCGTTATGACCGCAGTTGTTGACGCCCCATCCGTTATACCCGCATTCAAACAGGCTAGCCTCGCTCCCAGAACACTGAAGTCCATCCATGTAGATGTTTCCGCTTCCTGTCAGGACGTACGAGACACTGTGTTATCATATAAATGCGTATCTACACGGAACAAAACTCTGTTTAATCAATACGTACATGTATTGTGATCAAGAACTGATGGGAGCATGGCAAAGAACTCTCCACGCATAAGAACCTGAATAACACTTGCTACAAAGCATGGCAAAGACGGTGAAGTATTGATACAAGCAGTACTAAGATAAAAATGGACAAGCAAATCTTGGCGGCAACAAGATCCATGTATCGTGCTTAGACTTGATGCCTATGCTAGTTCACCTTTATCCGCAAGATATCCTAACGTTAGATCAGTTGTTCTTACAAACAGGGTATTTAGGGATATAAAGTCAACAGACTGTGGTTACAAAATGTATTTTGAAAACATTGAGTTTGAAAGCAATGTAAGTCGATTTGATATCCCTAAATACCCACACAATAACGGATATAGGTTCCACCGGGGATAAAGGTGATCTATCATTAACGTGAAAGAATAATAAAGGTCAATATCACGACAGAGATTGAATGGGAAGAAATTGCACCTTGGCCAAAATACGCCCCACTGTGGTACTGTATGGCACGTCCGTAACCCAGCATCCTACAGACAACAGTGGCGTCCTGAATGTCAAAACTGTCGTCACAAACCGTCCCCCAGTCGTAGGACCCGACTGGTCGAACCTCAACACGACCTAGGTTCGGAAAAGGACCCCCGACCAGTCGAATCCTGTCCCCGCCGATGTCAATCACTAAAACAAAAATTGGAAAGCAAACACCTGTTATTTAGCATTTGAAAAGAGTTTATAGAATGTTTTATAATCATCCTCATTAAGGCCATTAAAGAACAGCATCGTCATGAAAGTACAATGCGAGAAATTATCATGAAGCTGAAATACCTGATTTAACAGTATAAAATATCTTGAAGTTCTCCTCGGAGATTTTGTACCCGTCCGACTCGAGGTTGACAGTCAGACTACTGCCACTGGACTGGAAGGTCTGGAGATGAAAACCATTACAGTACCGCACATTGTTGTTATCCAAGTCACACCTAGAAAGGTCGCCCCCATCACACACGGAGATCCAGTCGGAACATGCTGAAGACATCCCGTCCAGATACCAAGGACCCACACGGATGACGTGGCTTGGTTCCGTCTGGAAGACGACCTTACACTTAATGTACGTTGGGTAGCTGGAGCTGATACTGTAGGTGATGTAGCCAGATTCAGCACGAGACAACAACTTCGTTGAACCGCACACATTGTACATTTCCTCTGTGGAAATATGAAAACGATAAAATTAGAATGTAAAACAAGGAATGTGTCCGTGATGTGTTAAATAGATGTCACATGTTTACCTTCACGGAGGGGAAAATATTGTTTCGTTTCGTTTTTTCCTCTTCTTTTATTTCCTCCTCCGCTCCAAACAAATGAGGTCAATGACGACTGTCACCACAATTACTGATAGAATAGCAGCTACCCCGTACGTGTCGTACGTGTCGTAATTTGAATACAATGTAGCAAGGGCCAGTACAAAGTTGTAGGGGCTTGTCAGCATATTTTAGTGTACGGGACTGTTTGAGAGCGAATAAAGAGCTGCGGTAGCTTGTTAGGCTATGTCATGCGAGAGTATGCAAAAGTAAGCATTATTCATTTGCTGGCAAATGTTACTGTTCTAGTTCTACAATTGCGTTATTACTGTCAAAGTTGTTTATCATTTCCAATTCAGGCTTCCCAATTGCACATCTATTGACACCACGTAATTCACAAGTTAGCTATGACGATATTGTAGAGACTAACATTGTAACATGGAAAACTACAATGTAAAGGAAAACATCATCGTCAAATCAAACGTATTAATACTCTAATTTGAGGAAATTTGAAAACAAAATACATAGAAAGCCAATACTCTGAAGGATTGCTCACCATAAGGACACCTAGTTGGTGACTCGTCACTGTTGTCCGTGCAGTTCACCAAGCCATCGCAGAACGGATTCTCGGGCGCGTAGATAACATCACGGTTGTCACAGACCCAGGAGGAATCTTTAGCAAAGAAATCACACGAAAGGGTCATATTTGGTATATAGATGACTTTTGTAACACGATGTTTATAACAAAAGTTTCTTGTAACATAGCAGACATCTGTCATGATGACAGTTTTTCTTCGAATTGACGCGTCTGGGAACACGATATGTGCTATTTCTGTGCAGTCATTTTCTGTGGAACAAAGAATCTACGAAAGACACAACGTTTCAACAAAATGGCAGTAGACATGAAAAATCCTTAGTTAGAACACCTACCACAGGCAATCCCTACATCTTCGCTATGGCCGCAGTTGTTGACTCCCCATCCGGAGTGGACACAGTTAAACAGACTCGTCTCTTGTCCGGAGCATCCAACATTATCCAGATAAATGGTCCCGGAACCTGCCACACACATAAGATATTAGTACTTCATGACAGATGAAACAACCATGCGGCTAGAAACGCTAGAACAACAAGATTTCGGAGACCTCATGTCTCCGTGAAAAATTTGATTATGCAAATGACAATATTTCATCTGCATGATTTATGCTTGGTTATTTTCCCAATCATTTACTATGTGATCTTATAAGAATTATTACACTTGTACATTGATTATGAAAATTTGCAACACGAAAATTAGCGATACATGATTTGTTTCAAACAAAAGGATTAGAAAACTAAACATAAAACATTTACCTTGGCCAAATTGTGCATTGTTGTACACCCGACGAGCTGTTCTATATCCCAGCGTTTTACATGCCACAATGGCGTCATTCATACCAAAGTTGTCGTCACAGACGGTTCCCCATTCGCCCCCGTCTTCTGGTCGAACCTCCAGGCGGCCTTCATTTGCCGCTGAACCCCCGACAAGCCGGATTCTGTTTCCATTGCTTATGCAGTTCATCTCGTCGCTATCGTCTGCACAGTCTGTGATTCCGTTACATCTTTGGGAGAAGTCAATCTGCTGAAGATTAAGACATCTGAAGCGGGATCCTATCGGTGCGGTTGTCGTATAACCTGAAAAATGAAGTATAAGATTCATGAAATAAGGTCCATTTTTTCAACTGTTGTTCTAACACACCAAGACGCAAGGAAGATCAATTCATGAATGTCAAATGTACTGCGTATTAAATTCATTTTAACATAATATGCGCCTTGTTTCAATGCAGGCAACTTATGGTTAATACGTCAAATGTGGTGACCTATATCAATAGGCAGCTGTAGAATAATGCTGTCTGTATTACAGATGATAATTGATGATAATATTACTCTGTATGAACGTACTCATTGCGGTACTCCTGAGGCAGACCACGCCTGCATCCTCGTTATGGTTACAGTTGTGACTCATCCATCCCGAGTACCGGCAGTCAAACAGGCTTCTCTCGGTCCCAGTGCATTGAAGATCGTCCATGTAGATTTCACCTGTTCCTGTGTTGCAAACAGCGATGTCGATAAATAGTTATTTTAGAGGTGGTCATTACAAAATTATGCTGCGTGGCAATGGGTAATAACGAGATTTTAAACAAAAAAAATTACCTTGACCAAAATAGGCAGAATTGCGAACTTGGTCGATTCCGGTGTATCCCAGCATTCTACAGACAACGGTTCCATCGTTCATTCCAAAACTGTCGTCACAAACGGTTCCCCACAAGTAGCTGTCCACCGGCCGGACTTCCACACGGCCTTCGTTTGGGCTGGAACCTCCGACCAGACGGATTCTGCTACTGGGGAAGGGTGTGGAGGGACCTGGATATATTTGATTAGTTTCATATTGTTATCCTCCTCTTATAATCACACCGACACAGAAAAGGTTTAAGTGGGATCATTATTTGTCTTTGCTATTCTGTTTACCATTGTTTCTATGCCATTATTTGTCATTTGCAATTAGCAACAACTTGCAATAAACTTATGAATTCATAATTATCGTTTTGATGATTTTTTTTTTATTCTCCTGTTTTGGGGTCATTTAGGTAAAAGCCATATAATCTAAAGTGATTACCAGATACAAATAAAATCTTCATGAACATACTCATTGTAGCACTTGTGATGCAGTCGACGCTTACATCTTCGCCATGAACACAGTTGTGACTCCCCCACCCTCTGTACGGGCAGTCAAACAGGCTTATCTCCATCCCGGTACAATCCAGGTCATCCATGTAGATGGGTCCTGTTCCTGCATTGAAAATAGGAAATGGATAGCAAATCAGTTTCAGTGTAAGGACAAGACAAAATTAGATGGAATGTATGATGGGGAAAAGGGTACCTTAAGTTAAAGGCAAACCTTACCTTGTCCGAAATGGGCACTATAATGATATGTCTCATAACCAGGGTATCCCAGCATTCTACATATAACGGTTGCATCGTTGAACTCAAAACTGTCGTCACAAACGGTTCCCCAGACGAAACTGTCCGCCGGCCGGACTTCCACACGACCTTCGTTTGGGCTGGAACCTCCGACCAGACGGATTCTGCTACTGGGGAAGGGTGTGGCTATGACCGTTGTAGATGAGCCTGGAAGTAATTAGTTTTTCATGATGTGATTATACACAATCAACAATTATATTTCTATCATCATTCAACGACAGTAACCATGAAAGAAACTCACTGTCTTTTACTTTAAGTACTACTGATGTATTATTGATGTTCATATTAGCTATCGCTATTAGTTTCTCCACCATAGTACCAAAACTACCTGCAACATGTAAGGGCAGTGTATAGTCTGATGAATAAGCTACTTCTATGGTACACGTATATAGAGAATAAACAAGTCATCAAAATTCTAATGTAAATACAATATTGATGTTTATGGTAAAAGTAGTCATGGCCGGTCGGTCATGGCCTGGCCTGAAAAGCCCCAAAAGCTATTTCTTGATACTGTTACATTTGACATCGTTTATTTTTGTCTTGATGTACAATAAGTGCGCAATGCTGATTGCAAAAGAATTGCTTATGTCACCTGTTGGTACTGGTAGGCAGTCCATTTCGTCGCTTCCGTCATAACAGTCCATGAATCCGTTACACCTCAAGGACCAGTCCACCTGCTGACCGTTGTAACAGATGAAGTAGCTACCTGTACCTCTGCCTGGTGTGTAGCCTGAAAAGTCAAGCATATATGTACATTCTTTTCGGAAATTATCATAATTCTCATAAATGACTCAAATTTATGGTTTCTCATTCATTATTCACCAAGACATTTTAGTCAACATGATTAAACACTCCTGGCTTTGTAATGATACAGATCGCCTGGCTTTATGGGTGAGCGACAAACATAGAAAAAATGGACACATATTTCTCTGGAATCTCTGTATCCGTTTAAATGATTGTAATAACACATACATAGCATTGTAATGTTTACTATATGTTCAGAAGTCTAAACAAGTCTAGGAGAACTTCTTCTCCACGAGACTCATCTTAGCATCATTCAGGTGAGATTCTTAACTGATAAATTGTGGCAACAATGCTAATGTAGTTGTGGGGAAACATACTCATTGTAGTGCTTGTTGAACAGACGACGTTTGCGTCTCTGTTATGAGTACAGTTGTGGTTCCCCCATCCCCGGTATGAGCAGTCAAACACGCTGGTCTCAACCCCGATACAACCCAGGTCATCCATGTAGATGGGTCCCGTCCCTGCATTGAAAATAAGTGTAAAGCGTAACAAATCAGACCAAAGATTTTCAATGCTGATTTGGCAAAGAAACCCTGGTTTAGTATAAATCTTTAAAAGACGGAATATGATGGAAAACCTACTTGAAACACCCCAGGGCAAATCTTACCTTGTCCAAAATAGGCTCCGTGGTAAAATGTCTGATAACCAGGGTATCCCAGCATTCTACAGATAACGGTTGCATCGGCGAATCCAAAACTGTTGTCACAAACTGTTCCCCAGACGAAACTGTCCGCCGGCCGGACTTCTACACGGCCTTCGTTTGGGCTGGAACCTCCGACCAGACGGATTCTGCTACTGGGGGAAGGTGTGGAGGAACCTGGAAGTATTTTTCATTTTGAGTATTTTCATTTTTCCACTGTTTTTTCTTCATTATTGGTATCAAGTTATTTGTTATCAGTAGAATTTGAGCAACAATTTGCAATACAAGATATTGTGGGATCAAGTCAATATCTAGACAGACAAGTAAAATATAATGTAACGTTACAACCTCCATTTCTATCAAAGTGTTCAATGTTTCCAATTTAGTGTATGCATCCTATACACATGATTTCTGTCCCCATTGCAGAATCAAAATGGTTTCTTATGGTAACGATGAATACAAATACGTTGTGTGTGTGTGTGTGTGTGTGCGCGCGCGCGTGTGTGTGTGTGTGTGTGCGTGTTACATATGGGTGGATGGTGGGTGTGGTTGTGTGCGTGTGTAGTACAGGTCGCAAACCTCCCGCATCGGCATGGAATAGATATGGTATGTAATTCCTTTTACCAAGAATTAAAGATGCTTTTGCCATAGATGGATAGATAGATGGGAAGTTTTTCTTTATATACAGACGTTTAACAAGAACATTACGTTGTTGGACTTGCCAACCACAGTTCAGTTCAGTTAGACCACAAAGTAAGACTTGAGAGAATCTCCAGTTAAAGCGTAGGTTGATATAGGGTGAGATTGAAATAACACATGACTTAAAATGAAATATGGAAGCTTTGTATGGGTGTACAGGTACCCTTGTATAGCTCCGTACATTGTTATTTAAATCTATCATATGATGTCTCCATTACTAGTATCTTCGAAACACTTGTAAGTGCTAGCGTTCCTATCCTGATAAGGATCTCAATAATTAAAGACGCACGCACGGTATGTGTTGAAGGCCACGGAGAGTTGTTATTGAAGCTATGAAATCTATGTTTTTTTATGTAACGTTACCTCTATTATTTAATTACATGGTGTTGTTTGTTTGTAAACTAGACAATCTCTTCGGCAAACGGCAGATAATTGCCATCTATCAAAGAATTTTTTTTTAATCCAACATGTGAAACTTACCTACTTCCTCCCTATGTTGTTGTGTCCTTACCTGGTTGGTTCCGTCCGCCATTTTGTTTCACAAGAGTACGCCCAAACTTCCTTTTACTTACATTATTTTTCATGTCCCTTAATAGGGATCTACATACATTCATGTTTGACCTTGTGCAACATGTAATAGCCAAAAAGTAATTGTAGGAGAAGGTACACAAATCTTTTCACAGACTTGAAGATACACGTTACTTACCACACAAGAAACGGTAGTGTAAATTATACTATTTTGTAATACTGCCTAACGTTAGTATGTTATCTAGATGATACAACATGGTCACTTGGTCTAATTTTGACTTGCTAAATCGTTCATCCGAAATCTTTACTGACCCCGTTAAACGTTCCTAGAAAGTAATCAGAATACAACTACAGATCAGGTGGGCATCCTACTCCCGGCATATATTATATGACCTAGACGTCTAACAGCATAGCAACGCTGACAATAAAAAAAACACAACGGAGCTATCATTGCAGGTAGAACCACATTCAGCCCCCCTCCCCATAACCCCTCCCAACCACACAAACATAACATAATGGAACTCACCTGTGGGTGGCATTGGCTGTGACCTTACTCTCGTATCCAGGAGAAACGTGAACACAAGCAATAATCTCTGCCACATCTTCGTACAGTCTTCTTTAAGTCTTGTTAGGGTACAACAAGTCACCTGTGTCACTTGTCAGGGCGACCTCACCTGTCCCTAGTACCGCCAGGTACCGCTGAGCTTAAATATTCACAGCTTGTGAGGACAACAACCGACCGCGGTAATTAAATATTTCACGTCAAGTATCCACCACAGGTGTTCGCTGTAGTCTCTGAGTTGTTCTAACACTAATTCCTACTCGCAGATTGTGGGTCAGTGGCACAATATCCAAGTGTGGAGTGTCTACTAATCACCCCGTGACTATTAATAGTGGTTACAGACGGGACAGGGCCGTCAGGGGAGTGGCTTGCGCAACTGACAGGTATGACAAAAGATCAGGTATCCGGTGACCTGGCGTGCGAACCACCCGCCCGGTATTCAGTTAATGTCGAGCGTGACTAATGTCAACAAAGCTCGGGGTAACAGGTCACTTACCTGTAACCTTTGACCTCCTCGTATGGGTAAATAAAGGTAGCTTTATTTTGATTGAGGATTTGTTTTACCTTGGCAAAGGAGGTTATCTTTTCCCGACGACGACGTTGCTCTGTTTATTTATTAACATTGGTTTATGAACGGGATAACTAAAGACATTTTGTGGGTTTCATGTTTATCCGTTTTATATTGTGTTAAGGTAGGCATTGTCCTAGAAAAATGCTCTGGTCAATGCAGAGCCTCGAAGCTACAGTCACAAATATGTATGTACAAGAGTCCAAGACTATGCAGTCTGGCCGAGGTTTGTGCTCTCGGAATGGTTGTTGCAGTTTCCGTCTTTGTCGCAGGGTGCCCAAAAGTTCAATGTGTCAGAACAATTCCTCAGTTCGTTGATCAATCTGCTTTGCAACTTATAAAATGCACATTCCTAAATGTATACAGAAAGGTGTTTTGAAAGAAACAAAGGGAGAAAATATAGGGACAGCATAGCTTTAACCTTCTTTGTCTGTTGACGATTGACCGGTAAACAAGTAAAAGAAATTACATTGGTATATTTGCAGAAGCCGTTTATTATCTAGTTTTACAACACATCAAACACAGTTCAGTATGTACCTAGGGTGCGACAACACACAGGCTTCCCCCAGGTGAAGCAAAAACGTCATATCTCGCTAAAATATCACAAGTAATGAAGTACTAGTAATTAAAAAATAAGCACATTAAAATACCTCAATACAAAACTAGTAAATACTTGAGTATGCAAACGTTAACGTCACCAAGTAAAACAAAGAAAGCAGTTTTATACAATTTCAATTATGGATTTAATGTGAAGATGCTGCTTGGAAATAGTTCTTTAGGATGTTGTAATATGCTGCCTGGAGATAGTTCTTTAGGATGTTGTAATATGCTGCCTGGAGATAGTTCTTTAGGATGTTGTAATATGCTGCCTGGAGATAGTTCTTTAGGATGTTGTAATATTCTGCCTGGAGATAGTTCTTTATATTTACTGAATGCGAACCACACGGATGAACACCAGCCCTTCAGGCTGCGGCTGCGGTGGAGGTGAGTACGGCGGCGGAGGCCCGGACGGTGTGGGCTGAAAGGTGGGGTTTGCGGTACCCGCAGGCTGGCTGTTCTCTGCCGTAGTCGCAACAGGTGCACTTTTCTTACAGCAGCAGCAGTAGGAAATGACTATGATCAACGCCACAGCCGCAACAACTCCGATGGAGATGCCAACGATGGCTCCTGTGCTTAGCCCTGATGCGACACCTTATAGAAACAAAAAAATTAGATACGATGTAAGTTCGAAATATGATTTTGAATCCGCAATTATGCATAGTGGTTTTATATACTGCACATGGAAAGGGGAACATAAGGCACAGAAATAGTGCTATTCAAAGAACACAGACCCTCGTGTGTTCAAAATATACATGTCTTTGAGTCTTGAATATTATGAGTCTGAATCACCCCAACCCAATGTCGCAGACACGAAACGTTGAGCAGGAAATTTGGAACTTACCCATGTTACCAGCGAATTCGCAAGTGACTCTCACATGATAGTTTGGTTGAAAGCCGTTGCCGTCGGTCAGATACCAAGTCCCAGAGATGTCTTCCGCATAGATGCTGGTGTCGGCCACGTACATTCCCACAACATCACTCCCCAAGCTAGAGCCAACGTGCCACCTATCATCCTGTTGATAGTAGAACAGATAGCCTATCTCACCAACTGAAGATTTGTACACCGGTCGACCACTCAAAGTCTGTCCCGTCATAGTGTAGGTTGTCATCCGCGCAGACTGAGTCGAAGACGACCCAGAAATACGGACAGTCCGGCAACCTTAAATGGTAACAGATACAAGTCATTGTTGACATCTAATTTTAGTATGGGTTTCTGTAGAATGTGTGATTTCAAATTGATAAAAGTACGCAGGGGAAAATTAACAACAGTCCAGAGAATCCCTTAGTTAATTATCAAAACCATTCCTATAGATGCTTCTACTTCTAGTGTCGTCATTTCTGGTTATTTTGTCGACTTCGAGGGTTCCGTGAAGCACCATATAGCCATATCTTCGGTCTTCAAACGGATTTAACTATATCTTACCATTATCAGGCATGAGGGTACTGCCAGAAAAAGTGTAACAGACGACACCGACATCTTCACTATGAGTACAATCATCAACTCCCCATCCATCGTACCGGCAATCAAACAGGCTACTCTCTGTCCCAGTGCACCTAAGTTCATCCATGTAGATGTTTCCAGAGCCTATCATGCAAAACAAAATTTGAATAACATCCTTTATTTGCTTACTCATTTTGTGACGTAGAACTAGTTATCAAAAAGGTTTGACATCAAGCAGTAGACTGGAAGACATAATACACATTCCAGCACCGCAATTTGATCAGAATTTTCTTCTTCCAAGCAAATACATGCAACATATTAGTTGGCGTATGCATGCAATGATAACTCATATAATACCTCGTCCATAGTACGCTGAGCCACGATAAGCTGTCGCTCCGGAATATCCCAACATCCTACAGACAACCCTAGCGTCATTCATTCCGAAGGAGTCGTCACACACGGTCCCCCAGCTGTAACTGTAAGACGGCCGAACCTCCACTCGACCTTCGTGTGCTCCTGACCCTCCAACTAACCGGATTCTGTTGGCTATATAGGTTGGTTGAATAAATAAACTTTCTTTAATCTTTATGAAAAACTCAAACGTAGTTTCATGATTGATTTTCGGCCCAAAAATGCAGGAATGAACGGCAACATTTGTAAATCATAATGAAGGACAGCTCAAGTGTCCTCTTACCAGGATCACTAGAGGGGTCCGTGTAACAGACGACACCGACATCTTCACTATGAGTACAATCATCAACTCCCCACCCTGCATACGGGCAATTAAACAGGCTAGTCTCCGTCCCAGTGCACCTAAGCTCATCCATGTAGATATTTCCAGAGCCTAATGTGCCAAACAAAACGTAAACACATTTTCTTCTTTAGACTTTACCCACTCTCCTGTGATACGAGATTGCATAAGTATGTCTAATGCAAAAAAAGTAGACTGAAAGGATATATGGAACGGTAGAAATTATCATTTGTAGCGTCATTCATTCATATCTTGTCGCTCCAACTCTGGATCCAGCGACTGTTTCGTTGACGTCCTGAATATTTTGCAGATTGATACAACGCCTTAGTCAAAGTCAATGTAAGACTAATATTAAAATATGATGAAAGATGTTAATGTTACATAATCCGTATTTCAGCGATGTGAGGAACTTGTGCATATTTATGTATAGAACAATTACAGAGACTGAATATGCCTCATAATTTCGTTGGCTTAGAAGAGTAACAGGTCTTCTAACCTCCTTGTATGGAAGTGTATTGGCTAATAGGCCTTTTGCATACATACGTATACGCCATGCTCAGGAAAAAAGTGTCACATGAATGCCCATACAGTACCTTGTCCATAATACGTTGAGTCACGTACAGCCGAAGCTCCGGAATATCCCAACATCCTGCAGACCACCCTGGCGTCATTCATTCCGAAGGAGTCGTCACACACGGTCCCCCAGCTGTAACTGTACGACGGCCGAACCTCCACGCGACCTTCGTGCGCTCCTGACCCTCCAACTAACCGGATTCTGTTGGCTTCATAACAAGTTGGGAAAAATTACTTGCTTTTGATCTTGAGATTTAAAGAGAACCTCAAAATCAAGATGTGTTAAACGTTGAATGTGTCTATTTGTGTTTTAATACTGGTAAGAGAGAATGTTTCCATGTTAGAGTAATCAGCAACTGTCAACTCCCAACATAACACCGTCTATAACTAGTTTCATCGATATTAGACTTATACCAATTATGCACTCTTGAATTAACATCATTGCAAGTTTGGTCAAATTGCCACAGTCATAACAACAACACCTTGCATCTTAAAACAAAATAGATGGAAGCACAAATTGTCAATGCAACTGCTACTTTGATTGGCGTTATTTTGCTGCCCCACTTCACATGGAAATACCGTATTCATCTTCTATTCTATACATCAAATACACAGTAAGCATACCATCAACATTTCAGAGGGCTGCATGCAAGTTTGAAAGGTTCGATATATCTAGAAACAATGATTGAAAGTTCAAGGTTGAAAGTTCAATGTTTGAGAATAGAGGAGGTAGTGACTTCAATAAACGATCAATAAGGCGAGACATAACAGTCACCAAATGAATATCAATACTTAGCACACATGTTGTGCTAAGCCTCGTACAAAAGCAACGTGTGGAAGGAACGTCACGTCCAATGTACCCCCACTGCCACTGTTATTTGCCAGTACACTGGGTAAACACACGCGTTTGTTACGAATGGCATGTACAAATCTCGCTGCATATTTATTATGCTTCCGTAGGTTGGTCAATAACAAATACGTGACCAAGAGCACATAGTAACGTGTTGCAGATCTACTCAAGGAGGTTCTACTAGTCGTAAGTTTGGTATTTTTACAGGGCCTAATCCGACAACTCATGATCAACGCAGCCTATTTTTAAGAGCCTATATTAGCAGTTTCTTCTAACAGTTTGAGTCATACTAGATAAAAACTAGCAGCGCCATTCGTAATTATAGCCATTATAGAATCACGTTATATATCACATTCTACGATATTGTTCTCTTGACATATCACTTGCAGTGTTGATTGGAATTGTTTATTATAGTCAGCATAAACAGAAAAGGTGATCGTGCCATGTTTATGTACGTCAAGCTAGCTGCTACGGCACCAACCGTCTTGCCTTCTCTGTCTAAAACACTTTCTCAACGCCCCGTGGAAGTTTAAAGTACAAATGCCATTCAAACAAAGTTTGAGCTTCTTCTATTTGGGGCAACTTGACTTTTTGTGAAAATGTATAATGTACATACCTTGTTGGAAGGAACTGTTGAAAAGAGTCACCAGAACAAGCACAAAAAGCAGCTGGGCCATCTTAAAAGTCGGATGATTGCAGCGTCGAACTTCGTTTGTCAAAGCTTTAGGAAAGTCTAAAGTACTAAGATCAAATAAACAAGTTTGTTCGTCGCTGCGTGGGGTTAAGCATAGATATCCGTCAGCTCTGTCGAATAATGAGCATGCGTATGTAAATATTATATATAAGTGTTGCTATTGACCGATACTACACAACTGGCGGTAAGTTGAAACACTTCCTGTTCAGTTCGATGTGGAATGTTTCAATCATTCTATAGCAGGTACATTGATTGAACCTTTCTCTAACTGAATCTGGTATATATGAGACAGTTTGGTTAGTATGCACAAGGAGCTTTCATATCAGATATAAAAGCTCTTTGGTATGCATTAACACTACTTTAAGTGAAAAGCATACTTTTCATTCGATAATTAAGTGGAAGTAAATCAAATGACTTGTGCTTATTGTTATGTAGCTTATCTACTAAAGATATAGGACACGTAAACAACATCAAAATCTTTGTTAGAAAATACTCCTTTATATATACATGTATACATATACTAGTATATAGATATGTTTTAGTTGAAGGAAAACGTTAAAGACGATACAAATAATGACCATCAGTAAAGGTGGTGTTAAAAGCTGTGCACTGCATCACAAGTCACGCCTTTCCGAATAAACATGAAAGCTGATGTACTAGTACATATCACGAAATATCTTACCATATGCACAATAATTCAAGTCTGATGTAAGGAAAATGTTTGAGATGAATGTTTCCCCCAAAATAGGATTCCATTAGAGACAGTATGGACGTACGATGTCAAGAAATCAGTGCCGGTTCAGGTCAAGGATTGAATTACATTTTTTTTCGTGATTCTCAGTCTCGTTTACGAGCCCCAGACCTTACGGAAAGTGATGAAGTACTTAATATTGGGTCTTAAAGGACCCAAAATGTGATTCAGTCGGACGTGCTAGATCTACGTCATTCCATATTTGACTGGTTCGGGGGGAGGGGCATACGCGGGATCGAGGGACGAGTGGAACTGGGAAGTATACTGTGAGCCTGGGGGTTGGGTAGGCATGTTCACAGCAGTGTTGTAGGCGGGAGGGGGAGGATATTGCGGGGGAGGGGGGTATGGGTTATATGCGGGGTTTTGTGACACCACGGTCGGGCTGTGCACCACCGTGTTGTTCACCCTAGCTGCCTGTGGGTTTGGGTTGGCCCGGTTGGCAGGAGTGGGTTGTGAGCCGGTCTTCTTGCAATGGTGGACGAACACCGCCAATAGGCCGACACCGACCAGTACACCGATGACGATCCCAGCGATGGCGCCGCCACTGAGCTGGGCTCCTGGAGAGTCTATGGAATATGATCATAGTAATTACTACACGTCTTTTCGATTGTAGTCTTCACTTAACAAAGAAACAGTACGTTTAGATATCTGACTATTTTGTGAAACCAAAAACAATGAATAGACGTACATTGGACATACTGGATACTACTACCTGTAAGTTCATTTAAGTTTTGTAAGTTGTGAAAAATATCCACCAGAAAGGAAACATTCAAGGTTATGGAATCAAAGATTCAATCACCATACTCAGTCTCAGATCAAACATATTGAAAGCATTGATATCATAACATATTGATACCTTCCGCTGTTTTGTATGACGCATTGTGATTTAACATGTTTTATGTAGTGTCTTGATATACTGAAATTACACAATAAAGATATGTCATGTGTTTTTACCTGTATTCTCAGCTGTAGTGCCACCCGAGCCTCCTGGAACCTGTTGGAAACACCTCCGTCGCGCTGCGACAATCTGTTCCTGAGTCATGGCGTAGTTGTATATCTGCAGGCAGGATATGCGACCCCTGAACCTCCGATTGTCTCCGTCCCTCACAGCCACCCGGATAGGGTACTGACTTGCGACCGTTGAGACCCCGATCTGCTTCTGTCCGACCATCTCACCGTTGTTCCAGATGGATTCCATCCCTGTGTTGCTGTCGTAGGTTCCACCCACATAGTTCCACGCGTGCTGCTGCAGCACATCCGCAGAGATGGCAGGTGAAAAATGTCCATCTCTTCCGATCGTTCTGCAACAGAGAATCTTAGTCAGAATCTTTCAGTTGTCAGTCGAAGATAAGAAACAAATGACTTACAGAGATCCTTGCTTCTTGTTTAAGTCTGATCTTTCTTTCTTAGACCTGGAATAGGCTGAATAACAGACTACAAACTTACCGCATGAACAGGGCCCTTGAAGACGTCTGCCAAAGATGTACCGCCCACTCATTGTTGTCACCCACGTAGTTGACGATTGGTCCAGCGTCACCAGTAGGGTATATGTGGGCCAGTATGGTGTAGGAGGAACGTACATCCAGCCTACCGTTGTTGGGAATGTCAATGTAGGAATTCCCGGAAAACTGGAAAGCACCGTCGAAATCTCCGTTGGGACCTTGTGCTAACTGGAGATCATTTGCTATCCCGTCATTTCCGTTTCCTGTAGCGTCAGAACATATTGGCCTTCGGCTGTTGTGTATGATGCATTGTTATTGGACATGTCTTTTTACACTGCAATTACAATATGCAGATTTGCAAATTGCGTTTCAATTCGTATCGATACATTCATATCATATTCCCAATTTTTGTCCTATGTAAGGTAGTATTTCATGGCATTTGACATTCAGTTTTAAGCAATATGTATATATACGTATCGATTTATACATTTGTGTACAAACCTGTATCAAGGGTACTGGTGCTTTTGTCGTAGAACACATTTTTAGGGTTGCTCTTGTCCGTTTCGGCGCATGTTTGAGTCTTCGGGTAGCACTTTGTGTTGTCATAAAACATGAAGGAGACACAGTCGGGATGACTTGAGCAGCGGTCCGCGCAGGTTTGCAGGGTGATGCCGGTTCCATAGATGTCCCAGATGTCGTTCCCAGGGCAGTCTCCCTGACGTACAGTGTACCCATCCACTATGGGGAAAGAGTCGTGAGATACCGGAGGGAGGGAACGGACAATGCTAGGCGAAGAGTTCGAACTGACTTCTTACAAGTGCATACTACAAACCAACTTTGCAAGATAACAGATAGTTGAGCACTTGACATAATGTGTAAAATCTTGTTGATTGAATAACTGTTATTATAACTGGACGAACGGGGTACCCGTCGACTGTAGGCAAAATTACTAATAGATAAGATAATGCTCTGAGAAGATTCGGAACTGAGAAGTAAAATCAACCATTCTAACTCTAAATGCAGAACGTGTTCTAACATTAACATAATATAAACAAGTAATCTCCCTATAATATGGACAAATGGACCGGTAAAAATGCTCGGAGTTGGGATCACCGGAGACATAAATAAACTTACAGATAATTATCAAGATAGGTTAACTAAAGTTGACAGAACTCTCCAACCTTGGAGAATGTTACCCATGACACTTTATGGCAAGATTACCCTCATTAATACACTTGTGGTCTCACAATTTACCCACTTATTTTTGTCTTTACCTTCCCCCGGAAAAACTTTTTTCCAAACATATGAGCAAAAAATTTTTAAATTCATATGGAATGGTAAACCTGAAAAAATTAAACGTAAAATCCTTTACAATACATATGACAATGGAGGTTTAGGATTAATACATCTACCTTCTTTTGACCTTACCCGTAAGGCTTCATGGGTTCCAAGAATATTCTTCCAGCAAGATTCAAGTCGCAAATCTTTCTTATGTACATCGTCCGTAATATTTAGTAGATATTTGTATCCGTTCTTACAACTGTCCTTGGGGAACGATATCGCAACAAAGATATCCACTGATCAAATGAATAATGTTTTTATTAGATTACTTGCCTCTCCTAATCCCTTTTTCAAAGATGTTTTGAAAGCATGGCTTTCTTTCCAATTTAAACCTCCTGAAACTTTGAAAGAGATACAAGCACAACTCTTATGGTGCAACTCAAGTATCGTAATCGAAAATACGCCTATTATATGGGAAAAACCTCTTAAACATGGAATTTATTACATTAATGACCTTTTGGATACAAATGGACGCTTTTTTATCTTACAATGGCCTTTCTGCTAAATTCGGTACAGCATTTGATAAGCTAGAGTACAATC
>NC_049992.1:13183104-13196521 GCF_000003815.2 Branchiostoma floridae | reverse complement strand
AAAAGCTTTTAGATAACACACCAGTAATAGGCCCTATCTTACCTCATACAGCAAATTACGTATGGCTGAAGGCAACTAAAATAAACAAAATTATCTATACATCCTTTTTGCAATCAGAAAATAGAAACCCACTGAACATACAAAGACGCTGGGAAGATGAATTTAATACAATTTTCCCGTGGAAATGGGTTTTTAGATTAGTTTATGCACTGACTATATGCCCGAAACTAAGAATTTTTCAATATAAAATATTGCACAGATTGTTAGCCACAAAGAAAATGTTATACATCTGGAAAATTCTAAATAGCCCGAACTGTGCACATTGTGAGGAAGTAGAGACCATTAGACACTTATTCTGGGACTGCCCTAGAGTTGTTACTTTTTGGACAGATTTAGAAATATGGTTTAAAACAATAGTAAATAAAACCTTACATCTGGACTTTCAGACAGTTATTTTAGGTGACATATCTGAAAATTGTAATGTAATCGAGAATTTGTTAATTCTAGTGGCCAAACATTATATTTTCATACAGAGAGACAAAAAACTAGTTGTAAATCATTACATTTCGTATGTAAAGAGATATTACAAGACAGAATATATGATAGCAGAGAGAAGGAACAAATTAGATATCCATTTTAGTAAATGGGAGTCTTTCCCATTTAACCTTGCTAATTAATTGGTCCATTGCTATCTTCCATTGGCATTGTTCTACTTTCTTCTCCACTTGTCCATATTACCTGTCATGTAGTATCCATCTTCGTTGTTATCCTTAACTATGTTCAGATGATTGAATACCAGTTGTTGTAAATGTTTTTTCACTGTAGCCTTCGTTCGTTTATTTCCACCTTTATGATATATTATTTTGGATCCGTGGTCTGTGTTTTGTACTTTCTTTCAACTTTTGTAATTTCTTTTGATTTCTGTAAATCTGTGCTTTTCTGTGAAATGCAATAAAAAAAATTAAAAAAAAAAAAAATCTTGTTGCTTGAAAACTTTTATTATGTAGTTCATCTTCCACTGCTTTCCCTGAACAGTATTTACATGTTCTCTCGTCGACGGACAGTTTATTATTATAACTGGCCGAACGGTGTACCCATTGACTGTAGGCAACAGAATCATTACGAATAGATAATGCTCTGAGAAGAGACGGACCTGAGAAGTAAAATCAATCATTCTAACTCTAAATGCAGAACGTCTTCTAACATTAACATACCATAAACAAGCCTGTCTGTCCACACACAGCAGCAATTAGTTAAAAAGTTAAAGTCCTTCCCGCGCCTGATGGCGCATAGGGCGGCGCCCATCTCCGTTTCAGTAGCCCTTGGGCCACACAACGCAATTACTACAGCAGGGGGCTAGTCCACTGGTAGTGGTGTGTGTTCAACTTCCATACTCTTTCCCGAATGCTGAGTGCTAAGCAGAGAAAGAAGCATGTACCAACTCACGACCTACCGAATGCAAGGCGAACACTCTACCCACTAGGCCATTGCACCGGGAAACACAGCAGCAATACAAAGTTGAAAGTGCTGATCTTTTGGAATGAAGACACATGTGACGTCTTCGTAGCGCTTCATCTTTCGTGGCACTATCTTCACTAGGAGTGGGCTTCAACACCCAAGCTGCGCTACCAGTTCCCACCGTATCGCCACAATAACACCCAACCACTAGACCTTGGAAGGAAGCCAACACAGTAGACTATAGTGTTGTCAGGGTGACAGTACATACCCTTATAGTAGACAATAGTGTGTTATCTTGAAACTGAGCATAACGTATACGAGATATGGGTTGATTATGAATGTTATGTCATGATGTATGAAAGCTGCATTGACTTTTCCTCTGACGACTAAATGACCTAGATATGCTTGTTTTGGCGAGACATGTCGACAAGGTACTACTTGTAAGTTAAGGTGCTGTATTGTCATGGAATGGGGCAGAATTTATTTGCCGCGAACAGCCAAGCTTTGCTGAATAATTTTCCAGCTAGAGATATGCATCCCTTGACAAGTGATTCACTCAAATTTGGCAGCTTTGGGGCGAACTGGTCTTCGTTTTTTTGTTGTTGCTAAGACTTGCTCTTTGCCCGGAGAAATAGATCGGTATGTATCGACATGTTGACGTTGTTGTCAGCCTTGAACAAAGATGGCGGCCACTCACCTGAGGGATAGCCTTGCCCTATCACAACTGTCCCACACAGGAGTAACGCCACTAGTGGTGGGGCCCACACGGCGACCATAGTGTGCTACACACTGTCCTTCATACCTTGAAAGTAGTAGAAGGTTGTCTTTGACCCCCCAAACTCACATGTTGAGGGCCGCCACTGTAACCAGTGTGCTAACGTTACGTAACACAGTTAGTAACTGAAGGAACCGGTTTCATGTTTCGTCTTCATGGTTGACAGACGGTTTAGGGCAAATATATTGATAACTCTTTGCTGTCTTGATGGTACACATATCCTAATGATAGTGCGATGCTGCACCTATTTTTATAAGATCAATAGATTTAATAGATCATGCATTCCCAAACAATCATTATGATATTCTTTCATCCCCACCCCCATCGGCTTTGAAATGGTAGCTCCCTACCACTCATCATCGCGGCTACATCCGGGACACCGCGTCTCATTGACATCAAGAACAAAGCCAAGAATACAGCACAGTGATTTACTGGAGTATCTTTAACAGCCCGAGACTGAATGCCCTTTCTGGAACTAAAGAATGCGTTGTCATTTTTTGTCGTCTCGAGATCATCTCAGGTCATAACCACCCTAACTAAGGGACAGGATTTAACCGGGATAGTACAGGTGTGACAGCGATGTTTATACTGATGTAATGTCAAATTATATACTATTCCAAAAATACTCCAGCCAAACATGTCAAGAAATAGCGTTAGTACAACATTTACTTTAATTCGTTTGTATATACAAAACTGTTTTTGTAGACATTATTAAAAATACAGTAGATCTAAGTACAGTGGTAACTGTTACTGATAACATTAGACAACGTACAAAAACCAGTCACTACATACAGAGTCATTTGATTGTCAGTACGTTCTCTGGATAAAAACTGGAAATAACGATCTTATCAAAAGGTTCATCTTTATTGACGTAACTTAAGGTCATTATTTGTTGAAGGTATTAAACATGCATGCACAAGATGGTTCCGTAACACTTGTCTCTTCCGGGGGTTTCTGTTGAAATAGATAAACCCGCTCTTAAGCTTGGAAGAAGATAAAGGCTTCTGTCTCCTGTCGTCTGATCGCCATAAAACAAGGTATTGTGCCTGGTCCATTAGCCCTACAGAAACTATTGTAATAGCAGATACTTACAGTTTGAGGACATTCCCAAACAATGATGATTATCTGATGATTATCAGATGATTATCAGATGATTATCAGATGATTATCAGATGATTATCAGATGATTATCGTTAAGGCTTATTCATTATAGAAAACCAGAAACAACAGAGAAAAATTTATTTGGAACTTCGTGTGCTGTCCAGTTTTCGTCGCAACAAACGAGCCACTGGCACCAGCTACAAGGACAAAACAAACAAACAGCAAACAATCGCTGGTGAAACCTCATACCCACGAGACCTCTACTATCCATACATGTCTTCTGTATGTATTCTGTGTTCATTTAATTTCCTTGCCTGATCCGACAGGCAAAATGACTGTCTTGGTCTGTACATAAAGGATTTTCAATCCGAGTTAATCCTCATTCTGGTGATATAACGCTGAATTTGCACATCCGAATGTAGTCGTATGATCCACATGGACATAATTTGCACCAATTGATAATTTGCAACAATCTAGGTAAGATCAAGTTGTCTCCCTTTACGTTTTGATCTAGCCTCCGTTGCAGACTTCGAGCGGGACTGGCTTTAATTTTAGGGCGGGGGCGCTGGTTCGCGTTTTCAACGATGGCTTAGGCTCTCTTGTGTCTAGGAAGAAGGGAGTTTGGCGTGGAAAGACGTTTGTCCCGCTAGAAGTCTGCAACGGAGGCTAGTTTTGATCAGCAATCTGATAAGCGGTAGTATAAAAAAGCAGTCGGATACATCAAATAACGGCAAATGTGACGTTGAAGTATTAGTTAGTGGTGGTTTCAGGGTCACTAGTGTCTCTAGGGGCGCCGGCGGGCAGAACCAAGCCTATGACCACCACTGTTCTGCCGCGTTCTGGTTCTGGCTCTGGGGGTCCAGGGTAAGCTGGGGTGTTGTGTGGTGTAGCTGCTACCGACCCGCCTTTCTTACAGGCGGCACAGACAAAACAGCAGCACAAAACAACTACGATAAGCACCACACCGAAAAAGACACCGACTACTATGCCAACGATGGCCCCAGTGCTCAGCCCCGTCGAGACATCTAAGAAAAACAAAAAGTTGGGTACGATGTTAATTATTAGAAATATCATATACAACACAAAAGTTACTCAAGGAACCGGCCGGGGATAGATTTTGTAAACGACCAGACGTAAATTTAAGTGAGAATTCACTATCTTTCGTCAATGACTAATTACCTGGATGTCTAAACTCCATCGCTGAATTTGAAATATGATTTTGAATCCGTGTTCCGTCAATATGTCAACATAACATATAACGTTACGTTAGAAATGGACTGTCGAAAGAAGAAGGCATGGAAACATTAAAAAAATAAATTTATATCAGACGAGAGAATAAGTATTGAATTTCTAGCTACTATAAGCCCTGTCTACAATAACATTAACGTCTACAAGAGAATTTGTCTATATTGGTAGCCTCTTTTAAATGTTAGAATATTGTCTCTCAGACAATTCCAAAACGACTTGTGGGTTCCTTTTTGATTTCAGTTGATTTGTAAAATTAGTTTCGTCTGTTAGAAGAATCGAGAATACCATCCTGTTTTCTAAACTTTGTGAGGTTTCTTACATCGCTCACAAATAGTTTGCCGGGAGACTGTAGAATGGTGCTTACCAATAGTTGTCCAGCAAGTAACGGTAACAAGGATGTTGGGTTGGAACAGATCACTGATACTATCATACAGATTCCATGTGCCGGTTACGCCGTCTGCGTACGTGCTCGTGTCCGTAACGTGCATCCCCACAGTACTACTCCCCAAGATGGGCCCAACGTTCCAGGTTGTATCCGATGACTGGTAGTACAGGTAGTCAAACATGACGTTTGAATATTTATTAGCTAGCAGATGCGTCTTAGCAGCTAGTAACACTAAAAAAACTTTCAACAGTTCTATATCTTGTAATGTCATGATTTTTGTTTGCCTTTGAATGATATTTCAGAATGCCACTCTTCAAAGTACGTTCTGATCACGTAGTTTAAGATATGTTGATACATAGACAAATCGTCAAGTCTAAGTTCTAGTTAACGTTTCAGCCATGATCACAGACACATTCCACATACCTTGACCTTGTTGAAGTGAGTTTTTGAAAAAAGTTGCCAACATGAGCAGAAACAGAAATCGTGCCATTTTAAGACCTTTAACGCGACTTTTAGAATGTAGACCGAGTGCTTCTCCTTATAAAAACTCGAAAGGTGCCTTGTGCTGTGGTTGAATAAATCTTGTTTGTCCCTGTGTGGGGGTAATTCGATCTACCCTGTACCTGTCGACAATGAACTGTTATGTATTCCCCTTGCCAACGGCAAGTCGATCTGTGTGTGCAAATAACTGATTCAGTTGAACATTGACTTCTGGCTTCTTGACTGTCGTTCCAAGGCCATTGACGCTCCGGGTATCCAACAGAGACTGGTACGGCCGGGCATCACGAAAGCGAGGCTGCGAGCTGAGATTTCGCAAGGAGTGATGGGTACCCTTAGGTCGTGTGCCAGGGATCGATATACATTCAAATTTTTAATCGAACAGCATTTCAGCATGGTAACGTTATCAATAAGTCGCGGTATACATCAGCAAATGTCGGAATCCGACCTCTTGTCCGTTCATGTCTAGTAGATGACTTCCCTTATAATATGATTTTATTTACATGAATATTAAACTTAATAAAAAAGGCCTTCACGAAAAAGACCGAAACAAAACATTTACTCTAGGATCGATGAGGGGTCTTCATGCCAGCTATATACTTCAATCTTCATGAATACATAACCACGTGTAGTATCAAAAATGACTATGTTATGCCATATCTAGTAGGAGTTCCTAACTCAAACTGGAGTGGAGGAATAAATTCAGTCCCACAAAAGTAGCAGTCACTATCTTTTAAATTAGTAGAGTAAAAGAAAATGTAACGCCCTGGTCAAATTGAAATTCTTCCTAAACGTTACTTTCTTTTTGTCCAATATATTGCGCAGTGTATATCTTTTTCTTGTGTTATTCGTCTGATTTCAATTTTATGTGCAAGTAGGGTCTATTTAGCTATGATAAAGGATGAAATTCTAATGTCTTACTGTACACACTTAGGACTCCGTTTAGCACCCTATAACCAGTAACGTATCCAACACAAAAGTTTGGAAAGTTGGCTTTGATCGACCAGATGCATGGTGCTTTATATCACTAGAAAGACCAGTTACTATAATTTCCAGGCCTAGGGCTGCTTATGTAAATGAAAGAAAAAAAACAAGAAAAGCGCACAGGGATTCCCTTACGTCCGTATTCTATAATGCACAATGTGACATTTTGCTTTATATCGTTGAAAGTGTAAATTTGACCTTGACTGATTTGCTATACATAGAATCAACAAACATATGTACTCTAAAGCTTGATCACTGATGACATGACAAGTGCTACGAGCAAAAGAAAAAAAAACAGCACAAATCCTATTGCAAAATACTCTTTTATCTGCACTTTGAAAATTTCTACACAGAAATTTACAAAAACTTCACAGAAGACTGTACAGGTTGAGGCAACACATACAGTTGCCCTTCAGAAATTTCTTTAACCATTCTGTACATGCAATACACGCTGCTGACAAACTATACAGATTGTGTAACTAACTGTTAAATGTTCATCGAGGGAAGGGTACGCTTTGAACCCCATAATTTCCTGAATGAAGACTGAGGGGGTTTCCATCCAATAGATGACATATCGTCTGATGCGTGACGTTATCACTTCAAAAACTCCATCTCAGTTTCCGCAAACCTCTCAATATGTTACAGCTGTGGCTACGTCTATTCATTAGTGCGTGTGTTGATATGAACTTACATTCACGAAATGAAGAAAACACCAGCTCATATGGCCTTTTTACAACGGGAGCTACGTCACTCCGTATCTAAATGGTTCAGGGGGAGGGGCATACGCCGGATTTTGGGATGAGTACGAATGTGATGTGAATCCGCTAGGGGGCTGTCTAGGCATGTTCAGAGCTGTGTCGTAGGAAGGAGGAGGGGCGTACTGTTGGGGCGGTGGGTAGGGCTGGTACCCTGAAGGTATCTGGTGCTGGGGGTTATATGGGGGGTTGCGTGTCGCTGCTAATGGGCTGGGCACCGCTGGGGGATTTTGTGACGGGCGGCGGAATGTGGTATTGTTCGTCCCGACTGTCTGCTGGTTCGGACGGACCCGGTTGGCAGGAGTGGGTTGTGAGCTGGTCTTCTTGTAGTGGTGGAGCAACACTGCCAACAGGCCGACACCAACCAGCACACCGATCACGATCCCAGCGATGGCGCCGCCACTGAGCTCGACACCTGGAGAGTCTATGGAATATGATCATAGCAATAAATTACTACTCGCCTTTCCGATTATGGACTTCATTTTTACAAAGAAACAGTACGTGTACAGATGTCGGACTATTTTGTGCAAACCAATACAGACGTACATTGCGCATACTACTATGTTCATTCAAGATCTAATGTCAAGATCATTGGCTATGTCAAGATATAATCACAATATAAACTAGAGTTCGGGGACCTCATATGAAATATTCATTGCTTTTTGTGGATGTTATGTATGTTGATGGTCGGTTGTATTTGAGAGTAATGGATATTACTGTTATGCAAGAACTGTTTTTTTTTTTATTTAAAGACAAAAACAATGTCCATCTGATTAGGAAATATGAATATGTGACACTTCAGAGTCTGATTTGAGTTCAATAGATCGACGCAATATGGGAAAAAATATAGGTGCGAAAAACACAGACAGTAACCACTCATTTTCCAGGACACATTATGTTCTGCATACTGGGTAAAATCGCAACTGTATTTATTTACTTTCACTTTATTTATTTAACCAGGCATATACAGCTCAGGTCAATCTAGACCTGTTTTTCAGGCAATCCTGGGCAGAAACAACACAATAACATTAAATAACAACACTTTGTATGCTTTGTCATAATATGACATATGACAAATACACTAATGCAATACAAGAAATACAATACAGGATACAAACACATCATTAACACAACCAAAAGGACATGAAATATCCATCAACCAATACCTACATGTAGGATATGGAGACAAGTTGATGCCCGATATATAATAATGCAAGTACTTACCAACACAACATCAGCATAAGCCATGCGGAACACAAAATCTAACAGCGCAAACGAAGTATAACACACCAGGTCCCCAAAGGCACAAGTGGCTAAATACAAAGTTATTTATCATATTCAAATTGTCCAGCATCTGGAAACAGTTGCCCAGCATCGGGAAACAGTTGCTTTCAGGACTTAACTGTTACATTACCTTAACCACAAAAACAGATGTTCTAGAATGTTGGGCTGGGCAAACAGAGGCACTAATGTGCCAACTGTTACAAATATTTCAAACAGTCCTAAGCAGACATAAATAAAACTACTAGAGGTTCCCCAACCAGCTGTCATAGAAATCACCTCACTATCTGCTTGCAGCTAAGCTCATTAACAAACACATAAAGCACGATGCCTGTTTCAATATATCTCACATATAGGGGTGATTTCTGATATTATTACATCAATTATAACGACAGATACGGCGCCCCAAATCTCATCGATTCGAGCTTTCATCACACCCCACCAACACAACAAGTATGAAACCAGTCCATCCAGCCGTTCTTGAGTAATCTTGTACACAGACAAAGACACATAAAAGAAAATATAACCTCCATTCCATGACATTTCATGGAGGTAACAATATCACAATCCAGCCTCTTGGCCGCAATCAATAATCACACTTTGTTGCTGCTACGACGAAATGTGGCATGTTCTCACCTGGGGTTTCATTTCTACAGATGACACCGACGTCCTCGAAGTGACGGCAGGTGTGAACTCCCCAACCTGGGTACGAGCAGTCAAACAGGGTGTTCTCGTCCCCGGAACACTCTAAGTTGTCCATGTAGATTTCTCCCGACCCTGTTCGTGTTACAGAGAAAACCTTAACATTATCCTGAAAACTTTTAAAAGACATGTCTGTGTTTACAGGTTGCCACCAGTGTTGGACACATATTGCCTGACGAGTAAGTTGTCAGCCATGTAAAAGGCAAGCCTCTGTACTGATGGGGCCATAGGGAAGTTGAATAGGGGCCGTTACGTGTGTGATTTGCGATCACCCTATGCCGTCCCTAAAAGTAGGTCTACAAAGCGCATTTCAAATCATTTCGTTATGTGTGAGGTGAGATGAGTGAGTTGATTGAAGGAATGGATGGATACGTCGATGATTATATAGTAACAATAACTATGACACATGTACCAATATGTGTAAAATGTGAGAATACGACAGCCTCCCATGGCGTGATAACCAAATATAAATGGCGTACCTTCTCCAAAGTGCGCAGACCCATAGAATGTAATAGCCCGAGAGTATCCCAGCGTTCTACAGGCAACAGAGGCGTCGTCCATGTCGAACAGGTCGTCACAGACCGTCCCCCAGGAGTAACTGTCGGCTGGCCGGACCTCCAAACGGCCTTCATCTACAGTTCCGCCATCCACCAGCCGAAGTCTATTAGCTGTACCGGGGATATGTGCGAGGCGTTAATAGTAATAGCCTTTATTGCACATTCATGCCCTATCGGGCTAAGTACAGGCATATAGATACAAAGGGTAGTAATGCAGTAAACATGGGTTCTAAGACTAATCTAAAAAATAAATTCTAAAACTATTCTAATACATTTGTTCGGCTTCTTCTCGTTTCTTAGTTATGTTAAATATGTAGCTTGAGATGTGTTTGTACAATGTCGTTTGATCAAAGCTCATAAGAAAAATGAATTTTTCAACACTAGACATATATTCAAAGCGAGGGAACTTTCCTATAATATGGCTAAAAAGAATACTTCTATCGTTACTATATAAACTACAATCTAATAGAAAGTGAGATTCATCTTAAATAAGTCTTTGGGCAAACCGAGTAGTTGGCGGTCGATTTGTACCCAAAGGGCATCTGTTGATTTAGATGGTGCTTTCTTTACGTAACATTTGTATTCGTTTTTAAATAGGAAGACAATACCTCCCGAAGAACGTTTCGCTCGCTTGCTCTTTTGTCTATGTTGATGAAAATAGCTGTAGTTGGGAATGTTAATTTTGGTGTTTTCTGTACTCCAGGTTTCTAAAAGCGAGAAGAAGTCGAACTTTTTGATGTGAGACAGAAAATCAGAATCCTCTAGTTTGGAACCTAATCCGTGTACATTCCACACGCCAAAGCTCTTGCATCCACTTCGGAATGTTTTCATATAAAAAAGAAACAACAACAGTGCAATAAGTAAAATAGTGTCCATACACGAGCATTAAAATACAATATCTAGCAACATTTAAAAATCCGAGTTTAAACTAAAATGAGGACATTATATATAGATTCAATACGTTTTCTCAATATATCAAGTAAACTTGAAGTTGAAAAGAACATACAAAGAAATACTAAATACGTCATTAATTCCTTGCTCAACTAACAGTTTTACTTATAATATATACTCATGTTCCAACATGTTACGACTTATACTTTTCCTACCACATCGGCATGGGCGGCCACATCAGGGCTGGATGCCAGGGCCAAGGTGGAGGAGCCATTCGGGTAGTGTTCGGAGGTGGAAGGCCCCATGGTGCAGGTGGGAAGTTGAAGAAGGGAGGCGGGCTTCCCCATGGTCCCGAACGCTGACTCGGCTGTAGGCGGGAGTCTCTTGCAGGTGCGCCGAACACGGCCGGACGTCCAGGCGGTGCCGGTGATGGAGTACCGCGGAGTTGTCCGTCTGGCTGTCCCGAGGCAGGTGCACCGAACACGGCAGGAAGTCCAGGCGGTGCCGGTGATGGAGTACCACGGGGTTGTCCGTCTGGCTGTCCCGAGGCAGGTGCACTGAACACGGCAGGAAATCCAGGCGGTGCCGGTGATGGAGTACCACGGGGTTGTCCGTCTGGCTGTTCCGAGGCAGGTGCACCGAACACGGCAGGACGTCCAGGCGGTGCCGGTGATGGAGTACCACGGAGTTGTCCGTCTGGCTGTCCCGAGGCAGGTGCACTGAACACTGCAGGAAATCCAGGCGGTGCCGGTGATGGAGTACCACGGGGTTGTCCGTCTGGCTGTTCCGAGGCAGGTGCGCCGAACACGGCAGGACGTCCAGGCGGTGCCGGTGATGGAGTACCACCATCACGGGGTTGTCCGTTTGGCTGTCCCGAAGGAGAATTGGCTGGAAAAGTTCCGACGGCACGTCCGGACAGTACAGTTGAACGTTGGTTTGATGCAGGTGCATTTGGGGATCGGGGAAGGCCTTGACTTTGACCTTGAGATCCAACCACGAGAGAACGTGGGGGTTGTCTCTGACCGTTTGCGGGATGCTGGTAGATTGGGTAGTGTATAAATGTATTTGTTAGTAGTTCATTGTTATATATACGTTGTATACGGATAAGATAACAGCTAGCTGTCCCTCTGCAATGTTCTAATTATTGGAATCAGTAACTTTTCATAGCATCGTTCGAAAATGTAGTTTCAGTGTGCGGGTCACTATGTAAAGTTGATTTCGTGCGGTATCATACGCGTATAAGACTGCAAGCTAGCGCTGTTGCCACTTTAGTCTTATACCCGTATAAAAGAAACATTGCAACATTCTCCACGGCTATATCTAAAGCTAACACTTTCTAGTTGCATAAAAAAGGGTGTATGCTTGTTTGAAAACTACTTGTATGTGACGTTGATAAAAGGGAAGAAGTGATTGGTGTAAAATTTGTACAAATTACGCCATGTGTGGTCATCACGAACACGAAGTTTACGGATAACCTTACTTTACGTACCGCAGTTTTCGTCACTTCTGTCCCCACAGTTGTAGACGCCATCGCACTCCAGGGCGGAGGCCATACAGTACACATTGCCGCATAGAAAATCACTGCAGCTCGATGTCAGAGACTCTGTGTTTTGACAAGAAACTCGTCCAAATCATGGCTCACAACTACACATACAACATACTATGTCAACAATTCGCGGCATATTCTTTTTTCGTTATTTCAGGCACTTTACCGTCAACAACAGGATTTGGATAGTACATCATAAATGACACTATTGTCTTCGTTTGACACCTGTTGTCAACGGATGCTGCTATTGTTGATGCTTGTCATAGTTTAAAAAGTTGAAGAACTTCCCGCACTAAACGGCGCCCATCTCCGTTTCTGTCGCACTGGGCCACACAGCTTTGTGCAAGTCTATTGGAGCTAGTCTACTGGTAGTACTCTATGTGTTCAGCAACCTTACTCTTTCCCCATTGCCGAGTGCCAACCAAAGAAAGCAGCTGCAGTTTGTACCATTTTCAAGTCTTTGGTATGACTTGGCCGGGATCGAACTCATGACCTTCTGACTGCAGGGCGAACACTCTTGGCCACCCACTTGGCCATTGTGTTGATGCTTGTATTTACTATAATTGCTGTTGCGATAAATAAACATTGATAACAAGATTCTAACTTGTTCCTTATGTCGAAAATCTAAGATAAAAGTCATACCCTACCTGAAATTTGGCAAACGACACCGACGTCTTCACCGTGGCCACAGTTGTGAACCCCCCACCCTGCGGACGGGCAGTCGATCAAACTGGTCTCGGTCCCACTACATGCAATGTCGTCCATGAAGATACTACCAGAACCTAAACACAACAGCAAAGAGTTTGATAAGAAGAGCTATTGGATACCCTTGGGGCTATTAAATGGCAAAGGTATTGGGTATTTTCTGAAAAGATAATAAATTGCATTCAAAATTTTAACAAGTCTTTATAAAAAAAAAAGGAAGTAAAGATCTTCATCCACCCCCACACACCCATGGAGCACAGTCAATTTCTACGTACAAGAGTACCAACAGACGAAAACACACGTGCTTATTTTTGGCTGAAATGTGAACGCATTGACGCACTTCTCACTTTGATAAAGTCCAAAAACAAACTCCTGTGACTATCAGAAAGACATCCATACCTTCACCGAAACCAGCAGAATCACGAACGTCCTGTGCTCCGGAGTAGCCAAGTGACCTGCAGACCACGGCTGCGTCGGTCATGTCAAAACCGTCGTCCACAGACTTGTCTACGATCAGGTATTGTTTTCGGC
>NC_049992.1:13179470-13181920 GCF_000003815.2 Branchiostoma floridae | reverse complement strand
AGCTGAGAGCACGCCAACGAGTCGAATGTCTGTACAAAGTAATGATCTATTTTCTTGTGTTGTGTTGTGTTGTGTTGTGTACGAGAGAAAAGACCTTTTGTTCCATGTAGACCTACATGGATTTGCGAATGTACTACTTAGCGTTTCCATGTATTGCCGCTTTACACAAGATGTTTTCATGCGTGTGCAAGAATTCCTGATACCACTCTACAACTCTCATTATGTTGTCTTCTTAAGTATCTGTCTTTTTGTATATTCAAGAACAAATAAGTGAATAAAATGACTCTTAAACTAACAACGTACATAATAATGTCACTTACGTCACGAATAACACTGTCAAAATACACAAACACGGACATGTTACGTCAATTAGCGGACAGGTCGACTAGCTACGACATTCGTACTCATTCCTAGAGTGGCTACAAAAATGTAAAAACATAAATTTTATGTATATGTGCAAAATTACCTGCCGTCAAAGCTACCGAAGGTCCCACGTACTGCATGCGCGTGTACAACACCGTGAACGTCCCTCCCACAGATCCATCTGATGTCAGCCGTAAGGTTATGTACTGGCCGGTAGAGACGAAATGGCCGGGAATGTTACTGTTGGCCACGGCCACGGAATCGTTTGATGGCGTGCTGTGGTAGTCGCCATTGTAGATGTATAGGCGGTCGCTGCCCTCTATGTTGATATGAGAAAACTGCATCGCCAGATTCAAAGCAAAAAGAAAAAAGGAAATACCCGCTTGTATTACGTTTGTGAAGATTAGTCATCCAGGATACATTATATTGAAGATGATTCAGTCTATACTTCTAAATAATTATCAAATTTTAATTAGACGTTTCGAACGGTGTCCACCGTTCTTCATCAGTGAATTGTATTGTATTGTTTCAAACTACCTTTTCTCATGATGTACTTGATCAAAACACGATGAAGGAAGGTCTGGAATCTCTGTCTCTCTAAATCGTACAGAGCACAATGCTTGAATGTACAGTCCCTGCTTAAACAACATGCAATAGACATACCGTGTTACTTTGCTATGGTGCCAAAGACAAAATCTCAAAATCTGGAGAAAGCGATGGTCAAGCAAATTTATGACAAACAAAAACGAGAAAACAGCTGCGAAGTTAACAAGTGTAATATATTTTCCGAAGGCGTAATTCCTACATTTTCCTTGACACGTGAGTTGGTGCGTGTTCCTTGAACTAATTTCTGAACAGCTGATAGGATGTTACCTGTAGATATATCACGGCACCTGAGACTGACGTGTAGAAGACCACCGAGCAATCTTCATAGTTCCCAGAAGAGCTCCATGAGATGTAGCCGGACTCAGGTAGGTTGAAGGCCCTCCCACAGTTCCCTAGCATATATACTGTAAACCAAAATTACATGCACAGCTAATTGAATGATATTGATGATTGACATACCCTACAAATGGCCATAAGACGTAGCTGTAATCAGATGGAATGTTCCACAGTTGCCAAACGTCACAGACACTATACTACACTATGACCAAGAAAATAACAGCTTGTATGGTGAGAATAGAATTATAATTCAATGTAAACATCGAAGACGAACGTCACTTTGTTATGGATTGTTCTCGATATGATGATAAACGCACAGAGCTGTTCACATTACTTTCCGCTTGCTCTAAAGACTTTGCTACTCTCTGTTCGATAGATAAATTCAAGTACATTCTGGGAGGCGATAATCCACATTGTGTACAAGTAGGCAAATATATCCACGATTGTTTATACCGTAGAACCAATAGTGTAAATGACATGCTAGACCCTATTTGTTGATGTATCCATATATAGATATCCATATATATGTGTTTAGTTGAACTGTAAGTAGTTGTTATACATGTAAACCTTACGAAAGTCGCTGTACTTTTGTCGTGTCAATAACTTGTTGTTAAAAGCCTATATAAGATAGAAGTTTAGTTGACAGCTCAAAGTTTATAATCCTTTAACTTCATTTAAAGCTAAGCTAAGAGTGGGGAGGGGGGGCTTATACTCCTGCGTTGATATGAAAAGAGTTACGATCTCCATTCACCTAGAATAATATCGATCAAATAGCTTTCAAAGGCTTCCAGACGTCCCAAATTGACTTCATTGAGGCAAGCTGATCTTAGGTTTGAAGGGCAAGACACGGTCTAAAAATACTTGCTCCTCGCGTAGGTATGAGCTATCCAGGTCAAAAATGGCGGCCACTCACCTGTCTCATAGTCTTGCCCGATGCCACCTGTCCCACACAGGAATAACAACACCGCTAGTGGGGCCCACATATATCTGAGCAATCCTACTCAAAACGTGAAAGTGTTAAACGATGATAAAACGTTTTCTTAAGTGCCCAAAGGTCACATCTCGAAGATCCATCATTGCACACGACTGGTCTGAATATAATTAAGGGAGCCAATATCGAGTTTCCTCTCTCCACACTAGCCTCT
>NC_049992.1:13166648-13178477 GCF_000003815.2 Branchiostoma floridae | reverse complement strand
TAGAATGTCCCTACTCGGCCGGCTGACTCCCCTAGCGTACTGTATTTACTCTATTTGACCAATTTCTACAATTAGACCACCAAACCACGAAGCCTGGTAGAGGCTATCTCCACACCGGGGTAATGACAAAAGGGCTGGGGTATCGATGTCCCGATGTTTCACCCCCATGATGAAATGGTTGCTCCTTGTCACACTTCACCATGCCAACTACATGGGTCACTGACTCACATTTCGTACCCTTTGACGACTTGTCATCCGAACTGTTTACTTATTAATGACGAAGTCGTGTTCTTGCCAATCGCAATAGTGTAGAGAACAGAGTTGTCAGAGTAACTCTCATAGTAACTTATTTTCTAATATCGTACTGTACTTTTCCGATACCAAAGCATGTTATTTAAAGCTTTAATACAAGTCTATGCTATACCCTATTAAGATAAAAAGGAAAGGACGTCGCAAAGTAAGAACAACCTTACACCTACGGTAGACATACGAGGGGTGATCAGTGAGTTGGTGGGCTCACCTAGAAATAAGACTTAAAACTCAAAGTAACGTACATGATAAACGCAGTTTGTGTGAAAAATTAGACCCTATCCTGAGAGCTACCGAAGCCGTTGCGTATTTCTGCAATCGTAGTTTAACGTTTGTATGAACATTACTTATACTTGTATTGATGTGACACTTTCAGGACCAACCATGACCATATATCTGTGAAAAAATAGCAGTTTATTTCAGCTTGATCACATTGTACATCATTTACACTTCTTTGTATCAATCTGGTTTTAGAAATTTTAAAAAGGCATTCTCACAAGAATACAATCATATATCAATGGCATAGTAAATATGTACAATATAACATTAATGTACACTCCATAATTCCAGCAAATATATTTGTAGACATTGACAGACTTTAACAACATTCAATCTCAAAAATGCACAATTAATTCTGATACATCGAGTATGTTGCCCTGTGTCTTCCATATTTGTGAGCAAGACCAAGAAACAAAACTAACCAACTGTTTAGTATGTATACATATAACGTTACATCAACAACCGTGTCCAAAGCTTATAGTTGTCTACAATACAAACAATTTACAATATTCAAATCAAATACCATTTCAGATCTAGAACCACAAAAAGGCACAATTGAAAATAAACATCAATCAAGCGAGCATTGGTAAAGTGTGTATTATTTGACATTTTCTATAAGAACAAAATACTTCTATCGCTTTATATGTTCACCTACTACATGCGTAGGGACTTAGGGGGGAGGCAGCTGTGGTGTAGTAGTTAGTGGGGGCAGGTATCTTGGTGCTGGGGGGACGGATGGATCTGGGGGTGGAAGTAGGTCGGAGGGAGGGGGTTGGGGTGGAGGGGCATATGCCGGGTCTTGGTTGGGGTAGGGGGTAGGGTAAGGCATGGGTCCGCCCAGAGGCGGTGCAGGCATCGCCAGAGCAGCGTTGTAGGCAGGAGGGGGAGGGAACTGTTGTGGTGGCGGGTAAGTCTTGTTAGATGTTGGTATCGGGGGTAGGGGCGTTTGCGACATTGTGATGGGCGCGACTGGCTGTTGAGTCATTGTGTTGAGTTGGGGCGCTGTGGAAGGCCCGTGCACCCCGTTGTTCATCCTATTCGGATCGACCCGGTTGGCGGGAGAAGAGTTGGAGCCGCTTTTGGAACACTGATGGACGATGACTGTTAGTACGACGATGCCTACCAGCACCCCCACGACGATTCCAGCAATTTCACCGCCACTGAGACCTAATAACAACATCATCAGTACTGTTTAATGTTATCATGTACATGTAACACATGTTTTATTGGGCTATAGTAGAAATTTAATGCACCTTATGGCATTGGAAGGTAGAAGCTACTGTTACATTGATCTGAACATTTTCTTTTGGTATCTAGAACTTTCTTTTGAGCTCTAGAATTAGATTCTGCCTTTTTCGACATATCTAAAGTACGACCTCCAACACAAGATATTTCAAAAGAACTACATTGTCATTTAGGCCACTAACTGTTATATCTAATTCATATTTCTACCGTGTTATATTGCTGTCTGGTAAGTAAACGCTGGCATTTGGCCTTATCCGCCGCAGTGAGGATGAAAAGGACAAAGTCACATTTCATGATGATCAATGTTGATGAGATAGTAGTTGTAAAATTTCAGGAATCATTAATGGAAGTATGATCTCACCCCCGCTGTTACAGACGATACCGACGTCCTCGCTGTGACCACAGTTGTGAACTTCCCAACCTGCGTACGGGCAGTCAAACAGGCTGTTCTCGTCCCCAGTACACTGGAGATCGTCCATGTAGATTAGTCCCGTACCTGTGAATCATGCACACAATATTCTGTATTACACAAGTTGTAATAGACAGGTCTTATCCTAGAAAAATGCATCGTTTGTTATGTTGCTTTCCGATCTTTTAAGTAATAAGCTATACTTGGATAGCCTGGGTACCGTCCTCTAGTTATTGCGTGCGGGCTCAATCTTTTCGATTGCTCACCTTCGTGTTGAGCAAGAGAAAGGATTGAGCCAGCGGTACCTTTGGAGGATGACACTCATGCTAAAAGTTCAGAAGGAGGAAGTCAAAACAGTCGTACCTTCTCCAAAGTACGCGGAACTATGGACTTCGGTTGCTTCCGAGTATCCTAGCATCCTACAGGCCACATCGGCGTCATCCATGTCAAACCGGTCGTCACAAACCGTCCCCCAGACGTAACTGTCCTGTGGTCTAACCTCCAGACGGCCTTCGTGTGCGCCTGAACCGCCAACCAGACGAAGTCTCTCTGCTGTATTTTAGATATAAATACGCTTATAGCAAGTTCTTGCCCTGCGGCTAATTTCATTGAACAGAGAAATATAGCAAGTCTAGTCTACAAGCAAATTCTTAATTCTCACGACCTGTTCCACAACAACGAAAACTTAGGGGGTGATTTCTGATATATTACATCTCGCATAGAAACCGCAACGGTGAAAAACAAAGCGCATCATTACAATACCTGGATATTGACAATATTCGGCACAGGACGGCCGTCACAAAACTACGAATCAGTAGCCACAAATTACACATCTAAACCGGAAGTCATAACCGCACTCCTCTAGAACAACGAATATGTAGATACTGCCATCTAGATAAGTTAGAAGACGAACATCATTTTAAAGTAGAATGTAGTTTGTACAAGAAAGAGAGAGCTGAACTCTACAGACTAATAGAATCCATATGCATGTTCCCCCACTTCATACAACTATAAGTAATATAGACAAATTTATATTTCTTATGAATCTAGACAAACCTTTACTTGTAAAGCATATCTGTTCTTACATTTTCAATATCACAAAGAAACGAGAAGAAGCCGAATGTACGCAGTAGAATACGATTCTTGAGTAGTGTAGATTCATTATATCATTATATCATGTTGTATCAGTTATTGTGACCTGTACTGAACCCAGTGGGTATGTATGTACAATAAAGGTCTTCATTCATTCATTACGCAGCTACCCCTAACCGACCCAACAAATACTCCATCAGGAGGTGACCCTTTTTCCCGGACCAGTTAAAGTTATCTGTGTGTGTAACGGTCACACACAAGATCTATTCTATGGGAAGTACAGTACTACATACCGCAGTTTTCGTCCTCTCCGTCCCGGCAGTTTGTGGCTCCATCGCATTGCAGTGCTGAGGAGATGCAGAACCCGCTGCTGCAGTGGAAATAATCCGCACTGCAGCTTGGCGTGGCTAAACATGTGAAACGTACAAGAGACTTTCGTTAGTGAAACTGCATTCTCCAAAACTAGCTTCCTTACAGACATCCGTGTCTTATTTTTTCATCGTTTTGACTTCCTTCACCCCTGCAAATTGTACGGTCTGAGAACAACTGCTTTTGTCTTTTGGCTGTTTTGTCACATTATAATCAACAGATAGTACTTGTTGCCACTCGAATTTACCTAAGTATGCAGACATAACTGAAAGGTATCACTAAAGGGAAGTTTTATTTTTGAAGTAAAACAAAACAAAGAATATGAGTAAGAAGTTGAATCTTACCTGAGGTGGAACAAACGACACCGACGTCCTCACTGTGGCCACAGTTGTGAACCCCCCACCCTGCGGACGGGCAGTCGATCAAACTGGTCTCAGTCCCTGTGCATGCAACATCGTCCATGTAGATACTGCCTGAACCTGTAAAAACAGAAAAAAATATGTTTGTAACAATTTATGTTATTTATACTACAAATGTATACAATCAATTCTGCATCGAGGGAAAGAAAAACAGTTTATGACTTAACATCTTTTTCATCAAAATACTGTATGGATAGCAAGTATTTCCTGTCAAACACAGGTCTGAAGACCGTTGCTTCTTCTCCCATAAGGTTGAAGGTGTTGTCCAGATCTAGAATCACTTCAATCCCCATTTCACCCATCATTACCATAATCGTGCCAGGGTGTGATCTCTCCTGAGGAGGAATCCCTCATTTGACCATTATTTTCTCTGTATTGCCAGCCTTGGCCAACTTGTGCCATGGTGTTTCACCCAACCATTCATCAACCACAAATACCTATCATAAAATCGTAAATTGCTTACATAGAATCGATAATAGAGTGGACACCAGAAAGACAGCTATACCTTGACGTAAATACGCTTCAGAACGAACGAACGACGCTCCGGAGTAGCCAAGTGACCTACAGACCACGTCTGCGTCGGTCATGTCAAAACCGTCGTCACAGACTGTGCCCCAGGCGCTAGCCGAAGTCTGCCTGACCTCCACACGACCTTCGTTAAAACTTGTACCACCTACGAGTCGGATTCTGATGGAGTCACCTGCACCTGGACAAGAAGGAAAGGATTTTCGTTCTCTTTCTATTGTCGTGAGTGCAAGAATACTACATACCACAAAAACATTGAGTGAAAACTTTACAGAAATGTTTAATTGGTATATGACGTTTACTCGGCCGGTGATAGATGCCTTTATTCTGACCCTGGCATTACGTTGATCATTAGGATCCATCTACAGTTTATCGACCTCTGCTGTCCACAGGTCGTATTAGGGCTCCCTAGTCTCTTCTGTCCTCGCCGCAAACACTGCTATAATATCGGTGGATACCAGGCTAGTGACAATCACATAGATTTATAACTTTCTTGGCCAAGGTAACTAATCACAAACGGTTAAATAAAAAGGGCAAGTAATTGAAACTATTTGAGAGCGCAAATTTACCTGTCGAATGTCCGGATCCCCAGTACAGCGTGTACAACAGCGTGAATGTCCCACCAATAGACCCATCAGATGTCAGTCGTAATGTTATGAAGTTACCGGTGGAGACAAACTCAGCGGGAATGTTGTGGTTGCAGACGTCTTCACTTGCAGTAACTGAGGGGGTGTTGTAGTACACTCCGCTGAAGTTGTAGGACGCTCCGTTGTAGATGTACAGGTGATCAACACAAGCCTGTATGTTGACTTGTGGAAACTGCGTTGTAAGATTAAAGAAAACGAAACACACACGAGCATATCTAAGTGTTTCACACCAACATGTCTTCATTAACACTCCCATTCCACTAAGACGGCGCCCTCGTTGCCGCACAAAGGTCGCTCAACGATCGATTTTCGTTAGAAATGAATATCTTTTACGCTCTGTGCGTTTTGTTGGTCTTTGTTGTCATACTTTGACATTTTACATGATATTTCAATTATGAAGTCAAGGTTTACGCAAATCCAATTAAGGACGCAGTTACACCGCTTTGAACCCCCTTCCCCTCCTCTCAAGTAGTAGCCTGGGTGCCATCCTCCAAAGTTATACAGTAACTTTTACCTTTGCAGTTTACTTTGCCAACCACGTGCAAAATGAATCTATTTAATACCTGCAAAGTACTGTGCTGCATACAATGACATTACCTGTAGAGAGATAACGGCATCGGGGTCGGCGGCGTAGAAGACCACCGAGCAGTCTTCGTTGTTGCCATAATCCCAGTCAGGGCTCCATGAGATGTAGCCAGAGTCATATAGGGAGAAGGACAACCCGCAGCTGCCTGACATATAAACTGTAAACCAAAATGACATGCATGGAGTATTGAAAAATAAAAATTGATGAGTCATGTATAACTGGAAACAGCCATTCTAAAAAACGATCCTCTAAGTCTAAGACGTGTGCTTTCGGTGCCCTCCTCATATACTAGCCAATCTACAGTGTTAACTAAGGAGAAATCCATTGACAACGATAATGGGAAAACGAAAAGTTTTAAAGTTGTCTCTACGATTTATTGTTTCTAACGTTCTTAACTATTGAGTGCTGCTTTTTCTAACGTTTATAATAGAAAACAGATTATTACTCATAATTGACTCAACTGCAGACCTATAGAGAAACGTACCCTTTATTACACGCTACAACAATATACGTTCCTGTCAGTTAAGTATTGACCGTTTTGATCTACACAATATGTTGAAAATCGCGTAAAGGTGTAATCATTACATAGAGCGTGTAGGCAACAAAGATGGCGGCAACTTACATGTCTGATAGTTTTGGCCGACCACACCTGTCCCACACAGGACTAACAGCAACAGCAGTGGGGCCCACATATCGTCAAAGGTGCATCAAACACTACTGGCTTTCACATCATGGGAGTTGTAGGCGACAAAAACCAACCAGACCTTACTTTTTTAATACGACCATCGGGTAGGTAACGGGTCAGTGATATAGATAGTAGGTAGTAGGGACATTCCTATATAAGGGGTGGGGGTGGGGTGGGGTGGGGTTAGGGGCACGGTGAACCTAAATAAATTTACATCGAGTTTGTTTGTTGGTGTAATTTTTCTACAATGCAGAGAAAAATAATTGACATCAATCTCTTAATGGGCTCTTATGTTGTAGAAGGTTTTCAGCACTTATCTAACTCGAAATTCCGAAACACCCCTTAGATAAAATGGTTGCCCCCTAGCACCATGCCAACCGTAAGGACGCACTACCCGAACCACTACGCACCTGTTGACAGATTGTGCCCCGTGCGCTTTAGGGTGTGTCATCTTATTTACAGTGTCAACAGTCTTTACGACGGATAGATACCATAGCAAACACAGTCATGACATCCAGAATATGACATATGCTTACGTGTTGCATAGCTATTTTAGCAAGCAAGAAGGTGAATGCTTTACTATTCAAACCTTTTGTGCATTGTTGTAATCGATCGTTCGTTGAGGTAACAGATATTCTTGGCTATACTATCCCCATTAAGCAAACACAGATATATTTACATAAGTGACGTCATGAACTGAACTGAACGTCATGGAAAGCTTCAAATGCACACTCACGTACTCGTGACTCTAGTTCTAGCTGAAGACGTACATTTTTTTGTATTTGCCGTGATTTGCTCATCTACGAGCAGACGTTAGGAGAGAAGATTGCAAGTTTTTTTTTTCTGACGGAACCTTCCCGGTTTGCGCGTCGGTAAAATGGGTCAGTCACTTAAGACGTCTTTCCTTCCTGATCGGAGATGTGTGATATACCTTTATTACGTGCGACAAATTTGTCGTGTTGATACAAGCACTGTTTCTATGAAAACATTTGTTAACTTGTTTAAATTTCAGTAAAGATAACCTAGAATCTATTTCTCAAACTTTTTTTATTTATTCCAGTGATTTTTCAAACTCTCAAAACCGAATATATATATAGAGAGAAAGATAAACATATCTAGTTTTCTGTACAAAACTATAGTTTTTAATTCACAGCTCACCTTTACAATTGGGTAAGCATGGACGCCATAGTTCTTTACTAAATTAATCAGCTTATGTTAGGACACCTCCTTTGGAGGAGCATTTCGACTTTTCGTAGATACAAATAAATCATTTCAGTGAAGCAGAGTAACTTCAAATCACATTGTTGTATACACACACTCAATGTTACTCATAATCATAGCGTCAGGCAAGGAACACTTAAGAAATTCCAATAAAACTTGTGACTAAAAACCATCTGCATACATGTGTCCGTTACACGCAGGTGATGTACATTTAATGCACACAACAGTTCTTTGACACATCTTGAAAGTACGATAATCTTCTACTCCTGACAGAGACCTATAGCTTACTAGTTTCACTGGTCTCGGGCGTAGCTCGAAATTATTGGAAAGGATTTTAAAGGAAGTCATTTACAATGGTCTGTTTATATAGTTCTGCATACAAAAGTTTGAGAAAAATACTAGTAGGCTTCACAAAAAACGAGGACGGTTAAAATTTGTCGAAGTATCCACAGTAAGAGGAGGAAATTTTGAAAGAAAAAAAAGTTGGTTTAAGATTAGAGCCCTGGTTGTTGTACCGGAGGCAGAACACCAGTGTGAAGCATAGACTGTTGTGGTGGTATGTATGTAGGGGGATAGGCAGGGTCACTGGGCGGGTAGAGCTGTGCAGAAAGCGGCTGTAACTGTGGCCCGTTTCCGCCTGGTGGCTGTGTTGGCATAGTCAAAGCATCCGTGTAAGCTGGGGGAGGGGGGTACTGAGGAGGTTGGGCGTAAGGTTGGTACACGGTGGGGATTTGATGAGGGTTGTAGTGAGGGTTATAAGCAGCTTGTTGGGTCACCACAGTGGGTTGGTGCACGATGGTGTTGGCTGTCATGCTGAAGTTCTGATGACCATGCGTTGCAGGTATGACCCGATTGGCGGCGCTGCCGCTAGAAGTAGAACTGCTCTTGCACGCACAGGCGATTAAAGTTGCCAGCAGACAGATGCTCACGAGTACGCCAATGACTATACCAGCGATGGCGCCACCACTCAGCGATGTACCTGTAAGGAAAAACCGCATTATATACGCCAGTTCAAACACGTGCACATCTACCATCACTCGTGAAAACCGACATTTGCAACTGAAGGTCTAATACTTGCGTGAAATATTATATATATTGTTGAACCAAACTTGCAATGCAATCTATGCAACACAAATGTGTCTGTTACCTGACGTGTTACACTCAATCCCTACGTCTTCGCTGTGGCCACAGTTCTCAACCCCCCACCCTGGGTACGAGCAGTGGAACAGGCTGATCTCGCTCCCAGAGCACTCAACGTCGTCCATGTATATGTCGCCAGTTCCTGTATAGGAAGAAATTATGTTTTGGTCAGAACGAGTCTCTACTGATGAGCTAATTGATTAGTAATTGAAAGGCAGAACACTATGTAGTTTTCTCTTTTCAGAATTGATTTTATTTGTACAAAATTGAATCTAGAGTTAAAACACATATCAATACGTGGTAGTCTGAATAGTTTGGAAATTTTACAATGATCATAAAAAAAATATGATGCTTACTAGTATCATCGTTATGTGACAGGGGCAATTCTGCGGCATTTTACAAGTGCATGTTTGGCTAATAGAAAAACATTTTCTAACGAAAAAGTTTCTTTCTCTGTCAGGGCAGCAAATAAGAAAACACCACCATACCTTGTCCATAGTAGGCACTGCCACGCACTCGGTAGGCTCCGTAGTATCCCAGCATCTTGCAGACGACGTTTGCGTCCGCCGTGCCGAAGTCGTCGTCACAAACGGTCCCCCACTCGTAACTGTTCTCCGGCCGGACCTCCAGGCGGCCCTCACTCGCAGCTGACCCGCCCACCAGTCGGACCCTGTCCGAGTCTGGGTTTGTTGTTCCACCTTGACCTGTTAATCAACGGAATTCATTTCAGTCAATTTTTTATTACTCGGGAAATGGGTTTACATCTTTCATCAGTCTCTTTCCTTATTAACAAAACACTCTTCTTCTTTTTGAGTTGCATATGGTATATTTTTGAGCATTCTAACATGAAATGGGGTGTATTTATGAACTGTCATAATTAATTATGCATATTAGCCACTGATTTGCATGATTAGCATTTGATTATGTAAGGCAACTCTGAAGCTATCTACATTCCAAATATGACGAAGATCCGTCAACTCATTCCCGAGTTATTCCCCTCTAAAGGGATGATGCAACTACAGATACCTGGGGAACAATTCCTAACACGCTCTCTATACTATTAGGCTATCTAAAATTGTTGGCATTGACCAGATTGTTCCTTGGTAGAGGTGGTCATTTGTACGAAAGGTTTGACTATATATGCTGAATAATTGTCAACGTTATCAACATACAGAATTTAAGCAGAAATTTATATTGCATGACACATCAATCACATGTATTTTACTTTTTAAGTCTAAGTACCTGAACTTGTGCACACGACACCGACGTCCTCACTATGGCCACAGTTCTCAACTCCCCACCCTCGGTACGAGCAGGAGAACAAACTGATCTCGCTCCCAGTGCACGCTAGGTCATCCATGTAGATTGGACCGGAGCCTGAATAGTAAGCAATGTGACAAATATCATATTATCAGTTCACAGACGTGACAGATTATATAGACAATATGATATTGTTAGACAATGTAGCATCTGTGACAATCATTACATTCGTGACGTATTCAAAATATCCAATGAAATAAACGCTTGGCATCTACAGCAGTAGGCTAAGTAGCGATAGTGTGCATTGAAAACGACTACTACAGAATTCCATCAATGTATATTAACACCTGAAAGCGGTTTGAAAAGACACAAAGGTAACACTTATTTCACCTCGTCCGAAACTAGCAGAGCCTCGGTATTCCTGTGCCCCAGTATACCCCAGTGACCTACAGACGACAGCGGCGTCTAACATGTCAAAACTGTCGTCACACACCGTGCCCCAGACGTAACTGTCCACTGGTCGAACCTCCACACGGCCTTCATACGAGGTGGAGCCGCCAACAAGCCGGATGCGAGAGCTGGTATCCGCTGCAAGAAGTGACATGATAATGAATGAATTTATTGCACATATATACCCACTGGGTTAAGTTCAGGTCACAACAATATGATAGTTGACAAATGCATGGAATATTTGCAATGTCAACCAAGACAAGGACCATTTTCTGCTAAGTGAGTTCGACTTCTTCTCGCTCCATTGTGATACTGAAGAATGTAGGAACAGAATGCTTTACAATCAAGGGATTGTCTAAATTCATAAGGGATATGAATTTGTATTTCTCATGTGTATGAAGTGGTAAAATGTAGGTTCTATTAGTCTACAAATTAAAGTAATAATCGATTTGGGATTTCTGAGACATTTATCAAACACGATGACTAAGTATATATACGTCACTCCCACACCGTGTAAAATGCTGATTTATACCAGCTCTGATTGTGAAATGTTCGATTGCAGCTGGACTCACAGCCAATACATTTTCAATAATTCAAAACTTGCCAAAGCTAAGTCCATATTGTCTTATAATGAATGGACGTCAGTTCGTCTCACGAACATGTCAACTTCTGATGACTAGTTTGTCAAAGCTAAGCGTATACTATTGCCTGAGATAATGAATAGACGTCAGTTCGTCACACGTACATGTCATCTTTAGATGACTACTTCATCACAAAAAGAGGTCTGTGACAGCTCTTTTGTCAAATAAAAATTAGTGAAGGGTTTGATACGTTTAAGTCCACATTGCACCTAATGTACTGTTTTAAACTACACGAGATCTGTAAAATGATATGGCGTCCCATATCCCCATAGAAAATTTCAGAATTGTCTATGCACTTAGATCTACGTACTTGGGTTGACTTTACTTCTAACACAATGGGGCGTCGCAGGGAGGTGAAGTGACCGGTAAAACTCCATATGTATTACATACCCACACACAGCAATATATATTACCATTACTAACCTGATGTGGCGCAGACGACACCGACGTCTTCACTATGACTACAGTCATGCACACCCCATCCTCGGTACGAGCAGTCGAATAAACTACTCTCGGTCCCAGAGCAGTCAAGGTCATCCATGTAGATGTCTC
>NC_049992.1:13162795-13166264 GCF_000003815.2 Branchiostoma floridae | reverse complement strand
CTTGACCAAAAAGCTGCCGACCCGCGATATTCCATGGCGCCGGCATATCCCAGCGTCCTGCAGGCGACTTGAGCGTCTGTGGTGCTGAAGGAGTCGTCACAGACGTCCCCAGGGGCGGAACTATCGGTTGTACGGACCTCCAAACGGCCTTCAGAGGTGGTGGAGCCGCCAACAAGTCGAATTCTACCGGATACCGCTGTGGAAGGGAAGGGCGGGGGGGTTGGGTCTTGTGGCTAGCGTTGTTGACTATGGAATCTTAAGTTTCTGGGTTTGAATCCCTAGCAGGTCCCGATGACCTGCCTCTTGGAAAGGTACTTTACATCTAATTTCTCTTAAGGTTCTTGGCTACGGCTAGTGGCGTTCTCTCGGATGTGACATTAAGACTGAGGCCCTATGTGTGAGAACCCACCACACATCAAAAGAGTAGGAGTAAGTCCCGGTGCGAAGGAATCGCCTACAGTCCGGTCTTACGCCGCTTTTACTTACTGTACCAAACTGGTGTGATACTGATACGCATAAAGGTGGTTCGCCGAATTACAACTTCATTAGCATCAAGTATAAATCTCATCAAATCACATCATTGTTTTAAACACGTTGAAATCTAGAAGTTATATCTGTGAATTGTAGTTGTTAGATTTTCTTGATATCTTATATCTATTCTAGTTTTGTATCGTGCATTTTAGTGCATCCTGACACAAACTCGAGGTATAAGAAAAGAGACAACATACGCGAATTGGAGTCGAGGACCGAATACAGCACTTGGAAAGACCCGGTGACGGAGCCGTCTGTTTTTAACCTTAGGGTGACGTAGTTGGCTGTCGAAGAGAACACGTTTGGCACGTTGCTGTTGCAGACGTATATTGTCGAGTAAAATCCAGGCGTGTTGTAGTACTCTCCGTCATAGACGTACAAATAGTCGATGCAACTTGAACTACCTTCAATGTTGACGGTTGGAAACTAGAGCATGAGAACATAGTTTTTCTTTCAATGTTTGATCAACCTTACGTCAATATAATCCATAATGCAAGAGTGCTGATGATAGAATTACTACATAAACATGGACAAATCTAGAATCATGATTGTCATCTAATTTGCTGGCCCGCAATGCCAATTTGTAAATCCGTAATAATTCCCACACTGATTTCCTTTGAATGATTTTATAAATACGGCTTCCGTTAGTCACTATTGACCATGGTTAAATCCTAATTGATATCAGCCCTACAACTTTGACTATGGCTGAACAGTCCTGTTTGAGAATAACAGTCGCTGCCACATACAAGTACGTGACGGCAGGGTGATTATATAGTACTGTCTTGCAATGTTACGAGCATTGTCGACTCATGAAAGGTACATACGCGTGAAGGACTAGTGCACAAGGCTGTACCTGTAGAGAGATCGTTGATCCGATGGGCGCCAACAAGACGACGACACAGTCGACATTATTGGTGTAGCTTCCTGTACTCCACGAGATGTAGCCAGTGTTGGACACGTCAATGGACGACCCACAGCTGTTATACATGTAAGCTGTAAAGATACCAATTTTGTTCATCAATTGCTGTTAGCCTCTACCAGGTTCCGCGGATCGGTGGTCTAATAATAGAAATTGGACAAATAGAGTTAATAGTGCTCTAAAGGGGGTCGACCGGCCAGAGGAGTTATTTCCTCAACACGGTGAGGCTATAACTCCTCTGGCCGGTCGACTCTCCTAGCATACAATTGATACTTTCTGTCCAATTTCTATTATCAGACCACCGATCCGCGGAGCCTGGTAGAAGCTAGGCACACGTTACTAGACGTATCAATTACGACTAGTATGGTGAAAGTTTATTTAATGCTGTAGCTTCCTGTTCTCCATGAGATGTAGCCAGTGTTGGACACGTCAATGGACGACCCACAGTTGTTATACATGTAAGCTGTAAAAATACCAATTTTATTCATCAACAAATAAGCTTGATGAATAGATTTGGCACTTGAACGGAGTTCATATGTTTAAGTTCTAGTAAACGAAGAGATAGTGTCTTGTGCCGTCAAGACATACAATGTTGCTGTCAAGAACACAATTAAGGAACATTATGTAGTTCAGTGGGAGGGACACATGAAAGAGGAGTGAGATGCGTGCAATATTTTCTGGTTCTGCAGAGATTGTAGGATGTCAACAACAGTTGAATATGCAAATACTTTGTCAGGAGAAAGAGAATCGATTTATCTACCAAATAAACATAAGCCAGAATAGACGCCACAGCTCACATGATAATACTAATAGATGCTGTCTTTTAAATGGTACTTAATTCTGGTTGAAATGTCAGCAGTTACAAGAATCAGAATAGCTGACAAAGAAGCACTAAAGGGAATTCTAAATGGGCAAATTTGCAGTGCAACGATGCAGATCAAAGTCCATGGTAACTTGACGTTTCGTGATTTACTATCTTCACCTGTCACGGTCCCTACTCCCAATTGAGTCCCATGTTGCACACTTCCTTACTGTGGTTACAGTGTGGTAGCTTGCATTCTTCTTCATTCTAACCAAGCCATAGTTACTAGTGGCCTCATAAAGTTGTGCGTGGTCTTATACAAATGTATATGTAGCCTGGCGTGAGGAGAGAGCACACGACGAGACAGTAATGACATTTTCGTGCAGACAAACATGGCGGATACGTACCTGTTGGGTACACTTGTCCCAACACACCTGTCCCACTCAGGACTGCCAGACACAGACACACAGTCCATGGGTGCGCCATGGCGCGGGGTCCAACTCTCCTTATGCCATACCGGGTGTCTTACATGTGTAGAATGTCACACCAGATAGAAGATCGATAAAACACGGATGTTAGATTGTCCCGGATCGTGCCCGACAGACGACCAAATTGGAATACTGCTCCCAAGGGACAAAACATTATCTATCAAGGCCGTCGCGGTAGTTTGTGTACATAAACCGAAAGGACAGTTTTTGCAAAATGACGTACCTTTGAACATTCACAGTGTCACTTTCAATTGCATGTCCATTACGAATATGATATTGAATTTTCCGAGTTGTCAAAGTTTGCGGCGCTTTCACGCCCCTATAAGTGTTTGAAACGGTTGGTCCCGTCTGATTAGCACCAAGACAACCGTGTAGGAAACAAACGGGTCAACCCATTCCTGGGTAAAGCTTATAATCTCTCTATTGTAATCTCTCTATGTCGCTTATATGGAAAAAATATAACTACGGGACAATCAATTGACAAGCCTTATATTGTTAAGCAATGTCATTTGTTAATATTTTTACTACGCTAGACTAATAAGCGATAGTACAATTGTACCTATATGTTTGTATTGATTATGATGTTTAAAAAATTACTTTCATGTTTTGAAACCTGGTAGGTAAAGTTATTATGTCCATTTGTAAGAAATAGTATTTTCGCACACATCTCAGATCGAAAATTTGAAAGGCGATGACCCGGCTCATTTCCTAAGTGTGGCCTATCATGTT
>NC_049992.1:13156751-13159897 GCF_000003815.2 Branchiostoma floridae | reverse complement strand
CCGTCCATTGATCCAACCATGGAAGAAAGCTGGCATAAGGCATTGCGCGCGGCAATGCAAAAAATATTTAAGAAATCACAACTTCTGTGAAGATAAGTGGTATAAATAACAGCTTCTGTGAAGATAAGTGGTATAAATTTGAAAACAAAGTACTAACAATACATATTGAAAATATTTTCTGTGATATGTGATGAATCATATCAGTTTTATTTTATTTTGGCGGGATCATTCAACGGGAATTCTGAATAACAAATATTTGATTATTCAAAGGTATAGAAACAATGACATTCAATCCAAGTGCACATTCAGTGTAGCTAGACTTGTATGGAAGTCCATGTCGTAGGTAGGATGTTTCTTTGCAACACATCATTTGTAGGCCGGAACTGTACCTGGGAACATGAATCCAATAGACACGGTGCTGAACGTACCGAGTACTGCGTGAACAGAGATCCTCCAGGTGCCACCACAGTTCTCAGAAGGCTCCCCCGGGCACGCCATGTTACACGCGTCATCAGACACGGCCGGGGCCAGGCTGGCGAAGTTCCCGCCAGTCCCGCAGAAGCACTGCCACGAGAATTCAGTCCCTAAATGGTCAGACGTATTTTAAAATTCATCAACGGATAGTTAGATAGCTCAGCTCAAGGACAAAGCCTTTATTCCTTTATTGCGATACCCTTCAGCCCTACTTAGGGCTAGTCTTCCAGGGTTAGAAGTGCGGTGGGAACGATATAAACCCATATTTTGCACTTGAGTAGGACACAAGGACAATCTTAAGGCAATTTTGAATAAACAAACGTTCAAACAAAAAAAAGACTTAGGAGCTGCGCAACAACGATGCTATCTCATGGGTGACAACTGCCCATGGCGCTATGTTATACTCGTACGCTATGCACCAAAGTCTTTGAAACCAACAGATCTAGAGCATCTGCTATTCGTGAGTAATCTCCAAGCAGATCCTACAACGGCATAAGATAGTACCAAACTGGCCAAGGAATGTAGTCAGCCAAGAGGTGTACATTTGCCCGGTAGCAAAACACACTCCTAAGCCGACTTCACTCCTCTGGCAGCTTTTGATACTGTCTTATGCTACCGTAGGATCTGCTTGGAGATTGATTCGTGAGAAGGAGAGGAGAAAACAGTGCTTCACCACAATCTACTCTTTCGTCTTCATCTTCTGCAGCCTTTTGTTTGCGTCCTACATGTTCACATGATGAGATACATTGGCGAATGATTTTGAGAATATATTTTTATCTGTCGGACCGACAGGATAATACATCGTCAAGTTGAAATTACACAAAAACAGGGCAGCCTACCTGCGTACTCGTATCCCTTTTTCCTGCAATGGTTCACACACCTGGCCGTACTTTGAAGAATGTTCCAATTCTCCGCGTACGGCAGCACACGCGAGTCGCTGTCTGCGTAACATCCCACGTACGTGTAACCGGCCCCTGTAGCTAGTGTAACAAAAATATGATCCTTGATTGGGCTGTTCACATTCATTCTTTTTTGGAGGGGTACCCTAAAGAGTTTACAGGTTTTGTCCACAAATTTTACTGCTAGTAAAATTTGAAATGTTTAAGCATACCACAAAATTTGCAAATAAACGTTGTATTCAGAATAGAAGGTAACAATAATTCCCATGTGATAATGAACAGAATTGTCTGCTCTACTCACCAAGCGCACGGTTTCCACTCAGAACCGTTATTAATAGGAGAGTAGCAGTCCTCAAGCTCACCATGGCATATTGTACCACACACCTCACTCACAAGGTATTGCTACCACACATGGTGATATGATGTTCAGACACAAAATCTGCACCTTTTCTATTAAATCTACTCAAATATGAAACTGACGTGCTTCACAAATCCAGGAAGGGGTAAAGGCAGACTGTAGTATGATGCCATCAGCATATTGTATCAAAACAATTCATAAAGAAATGATTAGATCTTGATAAAATTTCTGTGTTTGTTTATTTCACTGGTCCGTAGCAACGATCTACACGTTCTAGAACACACCAATCTCGTTCTCAGGTCACCTGCGAAGCTTGTACCAGGGCATCATCCACCACGCTATGCCGAGAGTTCTATGGAGTTTTCTTTTCCTTCTACGAGAGAAAGTAGTCCGGGCGTCAATACTCTTTACAAGAAAGCTTGCCACTGGAGTATATAACCACGTATCTTCATAATTTCAAGTTATATAAAATATTTAATCCTCCTTTTCTACTCATATAGATGGTTCATCGCTTTTCTGTCACAAACAATACGACCCAAAATCAAGCGGTTTTCGTGTAATTTAGCTTTTAAACTTCTAGTTTTAAACCTTCTCTAGATTTCAAACCAACAGGAAATGTAGTGCGTAGGAAAGAGAGCATCAGCTACAGCTAAAGTTAATTCGAGGCAAGCAAGTTTCACGTCCGTTGCAACATTCAAAAAGTTTTCTATGTTTAATGACAATGCAAACGGCTGAAAAATATAGATTCATTCAGTGGAGCAAACTTTGTGAACGTGTCACCTGTATTGTTAGTGTTCTCGGCGCGGGTTTCATACAAAGAACAATTGAATGTGCTGTATATACTATAGAGGCACGAATATGCTACCATGATCGTCACAACTAGAGTCACAGTTGGAAATCCAAACTCAACTTGAAATCCATGTTCATCAACACATCCCGTATTCATATAATGTACAGTCTCAGTGAAGCTGTGAGAACTCAATAGTTTTACGCTTTATAATTATTGTCCTCGTTTTCTTTCCATCGCGTCCTGTGAACCCAAACTCTCCATGGCTTTGAGAATATGTAGAATTTAATTTGAGGTCACACAGATTTTACAAACAGTATATGTAGACAAATGTAAACATAAGTTAGAGTATCATGATATGAATAATATCTGAGTAAGTAAACTTTTAAAGCTTTGAAAAATAAACACTTATTAGCTCTTTCAATTTATGGTATTGATAAATAGCACTGCAACTTTCACATTCTGAAACTTTCATCTTCACTTTTCAGCAATATTTAAGTACATGAACAGCACCTTGCAAATCTAAAGCAAAACAACAAGTTTGATAAGTTCTATGTACTTAAATATTGCTGAAACTTTCATCTTCACTTTTCAGCAATATTTAAGTACATGAACAGCACCTGCAAAT
>NC_049992.1:13113456-13156651 GCF_000003815.2 Branchiostoma floridae | reverse complement strand
GTCATCTCCATTGGAGGAGGGGTGATTGTATAATTAATTGAAGAAATGCATACAATACGGTCAAAAGAGCTTGTTCGGCAGAAAGACGGCCATGACTTTCGATCCATCCATCCACTTCGCCGCATGTCAGTGTCCACTGAGGCAGGCCGTCATTGTTCTCCACAGTTTCTTATTACCCCCTCACATTAGGCAAAAATCGATCGGACGACGAGTCTGCGAGCTCTAAATTACGAGTAGGCATGACCCTGACGGGAAGGGGGGGGGGGGGGGACTCTGCCATTTCTTCGTAGGCAGGAGGGTCATGCCTCCTCGTAATTTAAAGCTCGCAGACTCGTCCGAAGGTCCGATCGATTTTCGCCAAATGGGAGGGGGCTATATTAGATGCTGTCCGTTGCACCCCCTCCCAAGTGCATCCCATTTCGGCAAGTTCTCGCTTCATTGTTTTTCCAAGTCATGGCTAGTACACACCCAACCCCCAACCCCTACCCCCTCTCGCATCTTCCCACTGGGCACCAGTTAGGCCTTGGCGTTATGTGAACTTCGGCATAACCTATTGAGGTAAGGGCTGGCCAACGGCTGGCCTGGCCGCCTGGTCGTAGGCCGGAGGTGCCGGGAACTGTGCAGGGGGCTGGTTGGGTTGTGCGTAAGGCACAGTCTGTACAGGCTGCATGGGGAACGCCACACCCTGCTGCATGTACGTGGCGTTGCCAGGGGCGTACATCACGTTGCTGGAGGTGTGAACCACTACAGGAGCTCCGCCTGCCGGAGGAGCCGTGTCTAGCACTCTGCCGCGAGTCTTGTTCTTCTGACAGAAGATGAGGGCGATGGTCACCACGATGTTGATGACGACCAGCACGCCAATGACAACCCCAACGATGATTCCAACATCTCCAGCATTCCAGACTGTCAGACAAACAGTAACAAAATATGTCATGACATTTTATGTGTTTTGGAAAAGATCTATCGCAGATCAATCAAATGAATGTAGTTTAAGACGAAAACGTCTGAAGGACTTAGCATGTTGTTTTCCCCTCTAATTTGCCTGAACCTTTGTTTATATTCATGAGAAGCACGTTACTGTGTCAAATTGCATTGGCCACGACCACTATAACACTAATAACACACTATGTTAGTCCACACATCTTAGTTATTCTTACCCCCATCGCAGACCAGCCCGACGTCGTCACCATGAGTACAGCTGCCGCTCCCCGGACCATCGTAGCTGCAGTCGAACAGGCTGCTCTCGTGCCCACCACAGCCCAGGTTGGCCATCTTGATATCTCCTGTGCCTATAACATTCATCAAAATCCAGCTTCAGGAAATAGCAAAACAAATGAGCCTATCTATCTTTTGTGTTATCTAGAAATACAAACGAGTGTTTTTGTATAAAAATAATGCACAATATAATCAAATAGTTGATGTACTCCATGTTTGTATCCATACATTTTGTCCTTGCGTGAGTTTCACAACTGTTAAAGGCCTCATTTCCACTGGACGGAAACTATTGAGCGACCAACTATCTAAAAGGTTTGGTTTGCAAAGACAACACAAAACGTACAAAAGATACTTCATCAAGGAAACTCTTTTGAACTACTAAGGATATTTTTGTCGCTTGATGTTCCCTCAATACCGTAGCCCCTCAGTAGAAAGGGGTACGGTACTGGTGTTTATGCTCCTGCTTTTTTTGTTTCGACAAACAGCCCGGCCGGGCCCCGTTTTGTAAATGTACGTTAGCCTTAGGTACATGTATAAGCATTCACCTTCTCCGTAATAGGTGGTGTCACGAATGAACGAGGCGTCTCCCAAGCCCAACATAGTGCAGGCAACTTTGGCGTCTTCCATGTCGAAGCCGTCACTACAGACGGTTCCCCAGTCTTTGGTGTTGTACGTACGGACTTCCAAGCGTCCCCATTCGCTACCGCCAACCAAGCGGATCTCGTTTTCCAGGGCTACAAACGAAGTAATGGGGAGGAATTTATTTGTAGGTCCATGGGAATTCTAACAATTGTCTCTGAGAATCAGAGTTGTACGTCATGTACCATCATATATGGATGAAGAGAAGTTCCATCATGTCACTACATTCACCAGAATTGGCGTGATACTTGTCAGATGTAGTTTGACAGGGAGGTGACATAGGAATCTTCCTATCAGCTATCAGAAGCGTTAGAATTCGAAAACATTCAATCTCTTATACTATTTGGCCTAAACCTAACACTCAAAAAGTTTCATGTTGACCTGCAAACAAACATGCCAACAACTTGAAGTAGACAGCAGAGAAATGGGTGAAAAAGTAAGTGTGTTGCGCAGAAAAAAGTAAGTTTGCACCGCAAAATAGACGTGTTGACCAGAAAAATAGGCGTGTTGCTGTCGGCCACGGTAGTTACGACACACACCTAGTACTGCGTACACGGACATCCTCCACGCCCCTCCACACTTCTCCCCGCTGTTCCCGGTACAGTCTGTGCTACACTCATCGTCAGGCCTGGCAGCAGTCAGGTTGTTAAACTGGGCAGTCAGGTTGTTAAACTGGGCTTCAGTCCCGCAGAAACACTGGAATGTGAACTCGGTCGCTGGTGGAAAAATAGAATCATGCCTTGAAATTACAATGGAGTACAATCGAGATCCATCTTAAAATGCAAGCGAAGTGGATTGTTTTGTGTAAGAAAGAAAACACAATAAAATCAAACCTCCTTTGATGTATTCCATGTTTGAGTTAGACACTTTGTCTATACGTGACTTTCACAACTGTAACATAATGTCATATTTTGGCCCAGAAATCTAAAATATCATTCAGAACAAAACATAAATTTACATGTGATTGATATGTACAATCTATTTTCAAGATATCTTCATCATTATTTTTTATCCCTGGTCTTTGTAAACCAGACCCTCCTATTCTAAACAATAAACTGAACCCCAGGCCTTGTATAATGTTTGCAACATACAAACATATTTGTAGATCGATATGGTGCAATGTTGTCACATCTCTTCCTAAATATTAGTATGCAATTTTATAATCAATTTTGTAGCATGATTTTAACACGAAAATATTGTAGGAAAATCTACTTTATATATCATCCTAATGTTAGATATGTCATAACGGGACATTAATAACGTTACCTGCATAAGGGTATCCTCGGTCCCTACAGTGGCTCACACACCGATCGTTGGTCAGCTGTCCGTCCCACTTTTCCTCGTCCGGGAAGTTTCGGTCTGCCTGATCAACATAACAGCCTTCGTACCCATCCACTGTCAAATGTGAATCAATGGATGAAAAGTCTTATTGGCACAAGACAAATACGGCAGAATATAATTGAATTCATTTTTACCTTCGCTAGAAGGTTATATTTTCGGTAGCGTTGACCGGCATAACTCCAGAATGCCTAGGTGGGTTGCATTGATATTTGTTACATGGGTCGGTCTTGATAAGACCTCGAAACAATTAGATTTAAGACTCACTAGCCGCTTGATATGGTACTGCAGCGGAACTTCCGGGGTTGGTATCTTGAGTTCTGGATATGCTACGTTCATGATTTTTGAGTGGTAGATAGCTCTTGGGGCAGGGAGTAAGTGCGCCCCCTAGTTCACAAGATGGAATGTATTGAATTACTAGTATTTGAGCAAGTGGGGGGAATGGTGAATTAACAGCTGTGTCATATGTGTATATCATCATATCATATCGTGAACAATCCGTGAGAAAGTGACGTTCATCTTCAATTTCATTTCAACAGAATTGAACAGAATCTGTGGTCTCTGGGATACTGTGGTCTCAGTTGAAAACGATTTATCGTGGCTCCCAGGACGAAATTATCGTATAGAACACAAATATTCTCGACCCACCAAACTGGCACTTTTTTCTAGTTTCGTAGGACCGGCCACTTAGAGCAAGTGTCACAATGTCTAGACTTAACAGTCGATGGAGATTAGCATAATTTCATAGGACATATCAAACAAATTATGTTATGTCCAGAGCAGACGTTACAGATATGGGACTTTGTTCACATTTCCCTCAGACATGCACAAGGTATGGAATACAGTAGTCAGTAGTATGGGTCATAAGTGCCACGATGTATACGTACAGAATGTATAACGATGTTATTATTTTCACTCCGCGTACCGTAGGTACGCTTCGAGTGAAAATATTGTTTTCATACGGTTTCTTCTTTCTTTCTTTCTTTCTTTCTTTCTTTCTCCTGTCGCGACCTTTAAAGTGATTCCTCTCCGTCGTTCCTGGACCAAATGGCCTGAAATTTGGCACAAGGGTACAGTGGGCCAATACCCAGACCCGTTTTTCTCATTTTTTTGATAGATACCTTTACAATGATTTTAGGGATGTTTTAAGGTCATTTTCTGGCCCGGCTGTATATTCATGTCTCCCGTGCCCAGGTATTACGTCCAGATGACTTGAAAGTTGGTATGATACTGCGTGAGATACTTAATAAAAGGACCCCGGTATTATTTTTGGCCAAACGTCACTTCAAAATCATTTAAAAGCCAATTTGGCGGGGTATCTACGCATATTTTCACCGAGCTCGCGTTTCGCGCGTGTAACCATATATGGTCACGTTTGCACGTGCGTCCGTTGCACCATATATGGTTATGGACGTTTCCGCGCGTGACGTAAGCTGTTTACCTGCAGCTGTGCATTGTGGCTAATTGAATTTAGAAGGGAACCAATATGCGCCCGACACTTAGCAGAAGCGATGACCTGATTGGTCAGCTCGGGTACAGCCAATGAGGAAGGGTTTTTTAACTTAGCGGCTGGGAGTACATATATGTCGCCGGGAAGAAGTCCGTTAAAAGTAAGTGAAAAATTGTACTGTTTATCTTAAAATTGGCAACAATACACAAACGCAGTAACAAATTTGGGTAACTTTTCGTCGTTATTGTGCAGTTTTTGTTTGATTTACCCACGCTTAGAGTGTCTGGATAAGCGATACCGTAGCGTCAGAATGCGCACGCATGGAATATTGTTGCGCTTTGCAGTGACTGATGAGACAGTACTAGTATTGTATCATCAAGCTTTATTGACACGACAAAAATTACAGTCAATTTTGTATGGCCAACTTTAAACTGCAACGACAAAAGAAAGACTAGAAAGGCCGACATTTGCTTAAGAGCAAATACAGCATATTTCAGCCATACCCCTTCCCACGCAACATTGGACTGTTCCAAATCACCCCTGCGCAAAAATGGAACATCCTCTTAACAGTACATTATCCCCCAAAGTGGACTGGTATTGTGAAATGATTCCAGGTAAAAACAGAGCTTGCTTCTATTTTTCAGAAAATGACAATAATCACACCTTCCATTCAGAAAATTTTCATCATGACTGAAAATTGTTGAATGACTTCATGTAATGTCATTAACAATTTTCAGTACGATAACTAGGTGTAAGTTTAAAAAAGTATAAGCTCCTTGTGATGTGGGTACATTTATTATTGCAGTGAACTTTTTTTATTCAAGTAGGGCATACGATTTAATAATTATCAAGCAGGTGCAGGTACTGTAGGAGCGTTTGTTTTCTTCAAGCTGTAAAACTGTTTAACTGTTTTACTTTGTATGCAATCAGCCATCGAGCCTATTCTTATTTTAGTTTAACAACTTCCTGCCAGACCCGGAAGATACGATTGAACCTTGTTCGAGGATTTATTTTCGTCTGTCTGGTCAGTCTGTTCATACCCTGGCGCTGAGAGTGTTTTATTGGGCTGAAACTCTGGCAGTTTAAAGTTACTTACAATTTAAATGTTCAAAGTTTATGTCAAACAACAACAGCACTAGGAAATGTGGCCACCATAAACAGGTGGTCACTATAGAGAAAATGCTGATCTATTGACTAGGAGCCATACGTTACACATGATTTCAGTACACTGATCATTAATCATATAAACATTGCACAGGTAAGCCAATTGTTTAGATGTACAATTAAGTTCAAATAATTCTGAAGAGAAATATTGATGAGAAAATAATCATTCTCGCCACTGTCTAACTTATAATTACGTATCAAAACTAAACGCAGATTTTCTAACTAACGCACCTTTCGCCGACTTCATCAAAGGACCGCCGGCTATCAATCAAACACGGCTGCTGATTAGACTTAGAGTTTCAAACAGTCATGTGCTGTGTGCCAGTTGACAGCGAACTTCATGCTACGTGATGTTTTACATTGCTTGGACCTTCTTTCCTACAGCGGTGCTTCTACAAAAGACTGTAACACTGAGTCCCACATGTTTTATAGAATAGAATTTGACGCAGAACAGCGTTTTTTGCTGGGTATTTTTCTTGAAACATGTCCGTGGGAATATCAGCGAGGCGGCGACGTAGGGATATCAGACCGTCAACAAAAGTCGCACGGCGGCTAACGGCGCAGCGAAGATACTAGCGCTATAAATAAGCGCTTCAACTAAGGATGGCAACCCGTACAATATTTTTGTATACTGTTGAGCTAAGTAAAGTTTGTTGTTTATGAGGTTTTAGTTGTCTTTGAAGCTTTGACCCGAAATATTTTAAAGTCAAACTGCTGAAGAGAAGTAAGTGACTGCAGCGATTATCGTAGATATGGCCCTAAAAACTGATAAAAGAAGCCTTCTCAATAGTCTAAAATGCAAGAGCTTCCGGGGGGGGGCTTCGCCCACCTGGGTCCCCCCCACAGTGGCCCTGCCCCTGGACCCCGCCTGGGACATTCGGCGGCCCCCGGACCCCTGTCCGACGCTTTGAAAAAATCCTGGCGAGAAGTCTGTACGGCCTGAGTCTTCAAGTTAACGTATTGTGTGGTCCCGCTTATGAATATTAATTAGCCTTCGCTTTCCTCTTCGCTGATTGGCTGAACCGTTAATTGAATTAACTCTTCCTGTCGGCTAGACGCAGGTGCAGATGTCGGCTCTGTGGGGTGAACGTCCGAAAGGTCATGGCATGGAGAACGAAAGAAAACCAATTTCCCCTAAAAAAAGTGCTGTAATTAAGCCTTTTACAGTACTTTATGCCAAAAATTTTACTTGGATCATTTTACCAACTATCTTATGCCTATCTATACCAAATGTTACTCATACCAGGGTACAGGGGTGCAAAATATACCGTTATAAGACCGTCAACAACAGTCGCACGGAGCTAACAGCGCAGCGAAAATACCATCGCTAGCGTTTCAACTTCGGATAACAAGTTATAAGTACTGTTGAACTCAGTAACGTTAAAGTTTGTTTTTAGTTGCCTTTGACGGTTTGACCTGAAATAGTGTTACGCTAAACTCCTGAAGAGAAGTTAAGTGACTGCTGCGATTATCATAGATATGCCCCTAAGAACTGATACAATATAAAGCCTTCTGAATTGTCTAAAATGCGAGAGCCTTAGGTGGGCTTCGCTCCCCCTGGCGGGAACACTGCTATATACGGGATCATGAGGCCCCACTTATGAATATTAATTAGCCTTTGGCCTCCTCTTCGCTGATTGGCTAGGTCTTTGATTCAATTAACTCTCCGGCTGACGCGCACAGGTGTGGCTCTGTGCGGGGTCACGGAAGGTCACGTCAGGAGGCCAAAAGAAAACAAATTTCCCCTCAGAAAAGTGCCAAAATTAATCATTTTAAAGTTGTTTATGTCAAAACTTTTACTTGAATCTTGTTACCAAGTATCTAATGCCTATCTATACCAAATTTCAGGTCATTTAATTGTAATACCAGGGTACAGGAGCCAAAAGTGTCCTTTTTTGGTCAAAAATTGGCCAAAAATCGCAAAAATAAGCATTTTGTTGCACTGTACACCAAAAGTGTTATTGAATTTATATGAAGGTATTATCAAGGCACATCTGTGTCAAATTTCAGCTCATTCGGTTGCAATACCAAGGTACAGGAGCCAAAAGTGTCCTTTTTTGGTCAAAAATTGGTCAAAAAATCGCAAAAATAAGCATTTTGTTGTACTGTACACCAAAAGTGTTATTGAATTTATATGGGGGCATTATCAAGGCACATCTGTGTCAAATTTCAGCTCATTTGGTTGTAATACCAGGGTACAGGGGCCAAAAGTGTCCTTTTTTGGTCAAAAATTGGTCAAAAAATCGCAAAAATAAGCATTTTGTTGTACTGTACACCAAAAGTGTTATCGAATTTATATGGGGGCATTATCAAGGCACATCTCTGTCAAATTTCAGCTCATTTGGTTGTAATACCAGGGTACAGGGGCCAAAATATACAGTTTTGGTCTAAAATTGACCAAAAAATCTCAATAAAATCATTTTAGAGGCAGATATGAAAAAACTGAGAAAAAAGCATCAAGGTATTGGCCCATTCTACCACTGTGCCAAATTTCAGGTCATTCGGTCCAGGAACGGCGGAGATGAATCACTTTGAAGATTTGACAGGAGAAAGAAAGAAAGAAGAAGAAGAAACATGACGAATACAATATATTTCACCATACTATGTATGGCTGAAATATAAATACAGAGCATATCTTACAATTCTACTAATTAAACATTATGATATGATTCTACTAATTATCGGTGAAAAGTGTACAGTAGTTCTCTTCCATAGTAACGTTATATGATAGTACAGATTTTCAAGGGCAAATCTACTAGTACAAACGTTACACTATGTTGTGAATTGTCCATTCAGGTTGGTTGTACAAGAATATATGTAATCAGGTGTGGCTTTTTTTCTAATCAACAAACAAAAGGATCTTCCTTTTACTCTGGGTGGCAGCACATGAAATTACACAAAGGAAATACTAAATATTGTATTCTATTCTATTTTCTACTGGAGGAAGAGGATACACCACCAGGACTGTTGTGCAGACAGGTGGGGTTGTGCCTTGATAGAGGGTGTCAATTTGACAGTGCTAAATTCATTATTGGTCGGGTGCTCGAACTCAACTAATTCTAACTAAAGTCTGGCCTGTCAGAGAACACAATAGTCAACTGGCTACAAAGGTGGCATCAACAGACACCAAGGAGAGGATAGAAAAGTCACGTACAAGAAGTGTTACTGTGACAGAAACAGCAGCTTTATGTATGATTAGGCTATTTGGGACAATATTGTAACTATTAAACTAAGTGACAATTAGAGATATTATTATACCAACCATGAGTTCAAACATTGTATTTCATGACAGACATGAATAAGTTTTTATGACTTTTCAGACACCACGTCATAGTATATGCTGTGTAATTTAGTAATGCACTGTACTACAAACGGTTAATCAGAATAATTAGATAATCATAAACTGATTAGTTTATGTGGAAAATAAATGGGACGCTAAGTTTATAACAGACGTATAATAACTGCAATTGCTGCATCCTTTTTTCAGACAAAAAGCATGCAAAACATTTAGATATGCAAAACAGACTCCGTGCAAACATACAGTCGCTAATTAGCTTTGTTCATCAATATAATGTATTAGCTGATTAACTCTTAGTATAAAAACAGAATGCGATCCTTTTTGTCTGAATACAATGTGCATACATTTATATGTATTTGTAATGATAATGTAATTGCAGTGCAGCCATGATATCCAATTGGATTTTTTTTTAAATTGCACTTCGCTAAAAACGGCTAATAAGCATATCTTGGTAAAGAGTTAAAAGTGTAGTACAGTTTGTTTGGAGAGGTCTGCTTGTACGGAGATTAGTTATGCTTGTGACAACCTTGAATAAGTGCAGTAATTGCCCTTGCCTTGTGTAAATAAGCAGGAAAACTTGAATCATAACCACGCTATTGTCTGCTGTGGGTACGTAATACCAACGTTTAGGGTCGCATAACGTGTTGCATCTGTAGAAAATTTCCGTTTGTGACATTATTTTTTTTTCTTGAAGTAAAACGGTGCTTGCTTTGTTAATGTGTGAAACATTAGCATGCTGTGTGCGTGTTGTAATAAAGAAATAGAAGTTTGATTACCGTACAGTACTCACATTGGATTTTTCAAGTTCAATTTTGGAAAAGTCCATTTTTGCATAAAGGGGAGAGCGGAGTGAAAATAACTGAATTTGCTCCTAAGCAAATACCGGCCTTTCTAGTGTTTAGAATAAGGATGGCGGCGGTCAATGGGTGGGTCAATGGGGCACTCTACTGTAATATGGGAGGAACTTTCGTTGTTAGAAAATCCGAATTTAGTTGTAACAGAAGTTTTTTGTTAAAAATCTATATCATTATAGAGTGAACGAATACTGAAACGTATATAAGCCTCATACTTTTTAAAGAAAGATCTGTGTAGCCCATACCTTTTTAAGAAAGATCTGTGTGAGTGCTTTTGCCCAACTGTACTGTACATTCACAGCGACACATAAAGGCTTGTATGGTAACTGAAAGCATCAAAGTTCCCTTACTGTCTAAAACGTTAGTGTACAAATGCTTTAAAACACTGTATAGTATAAAAGCTCGATAAAAGCTTGGGGTTAAATTTACAATTTACAGTGTGCGTGTTGTATTTGATATTAAAGACCTTACTTGTTTGCGTGCGTGCAGTGTGCTTGCTATTTGCCATTAAACACAACGGAAACCATTTATACTTGGCATCGGGCATATTTTGAGTCGATACTCTTCTCAGTGACCACCTGTCCAAATCGACCGCTTTTTTCCGGTCCCCAGGGTGGTCGTCTTGGGCAGATTTGACTGTATAAACAAATTCTTATCCTGGTGGTACCTACAGCAAGTGGCACATTTCTAACTTTTTTCGTGACCAGTGTGGGCTCAAAAATCGCTCCAAGAAGGTTTAGAAAATGAAGAAGAGAACTGGGACTGCCCTATTTAAATACAAACGACCATGACAAAGCATGTTGACATAATTCGTCTGAACAAAGAAGACGGCTACTCACCTTGCGCACCTGTGCCCCGAAGAATCGTCAACAAAAGGAGAGCTGTCCACACACCTGCCATAATCCTGTCTTTTGTCACACAAATACTAAATTCGATGCTTACCAAAGCCAAGGCAAAAGATACAAAGTTCTATTAGTCTAAAAGGAGAAGGCTTGCAGTCGCCTGCGCTGCCGCCGAACGATGACAAGGAGAATCAGTGGTAACGTTAAGTTCGAGACTTCACCTGACCACTGCCCTTCTCAAATATCTCGTGTTCATTGGGGCCTGATCGTTTATAACTTAAGGACGTTGACATCTCCCTCTGTTTGTTAGCCCCCTTGCTTTATAAACGTGTCATTACACGATTAGCAAACACTGGAAAGCTCACAACACAACTCTTCATTAGTTAAAGCTCATAGATTGGATTGCAACACCGTCGCTGATCGGGATGATAGCACAACGCACGACATGTGAGTGAGAAATGATCGACCCCTTAACTGAGGACAAAAGAATCCACCCCGCGGTGGTTTGCCCTGTCGGACGAGAAACCGGATTGTATTTGACAGAAGAACATATTAGCAATGACGTTACATCAGGTAACGTTGGACGAAGACTCATGTGTCCGCCTGTATTTCACGTCCTGTTTTAACACAATCGTCCAAATGTAACGTTTAAACACATATAACCTATGTAACAGAAATGGTGTGATAGACAGAGCTATAAGGTACCAATGGTGAATTAGCTTCTCTCAGGAGTCAACAATATCGATATCGTTCACCTGGATTGTTGCTATGGTGAGGACGGTGCCACTGAGGATTGAGGGATGGGGTACTGGCCGTACTTTGAAGTACGTTCCAATTCTCCGCGTACGGCAGCACACGCGAGTCGCTGTCTGCGTAACACCCCACATACGTGTAACCGGCCCCTGCAGCTAGCGTAACAAAAGCTAGCAGTCAAATTTGAAATGTTTAAGCCTACCACAAAACTTGCAAGATAACGACGTATTCAGAATAGAAAGTAACAATAATTCCCATGTGATAATGAATGTCTGCTCTACTCACCAAGCGCACAGTTTCCACTCAGAACCGTTATCAATAGAAGAATGACAGTCCTCAACTCGCCATGGTACAGTGTACCACATACCTTACTCACAAGGTATAATTACCACACATGGTGGTATGGTGATGTGTTGTTTACAACGCAAAAATTGCAACTTTTTCTGTTCAATCTACTCAATATGAAACTGGCGTGCTTCACAAATCCAGGAAGGGGTAAAGGTAATTTGAGGGATAATATCACCGTACCAGCATATTGTTGTCAAAACAACAGGGAAGAAATGATCGGTTCTTGATGAAATATCTGTATTTGTATTTGTGTATTTCACTGGTCCATAGCAACGATCGGAACGTTCTAGAACACACCAATCTCGTTCTCAGGTCACCTGCGAAGCTTGTATCATCCACCACGCCATGCCGAGAGTTCAAATTGCAGTTTGCTTTTCCTTCTACGAGAAAGTAGTCCGGGCGACAACACTCCTTACAAGAAAGCTTGCCGCTGGAGTATATACTAGTAACCACGTATCTTCATAATTTCAAGTCATGTAAAATGTTTAAACCTCCTTTTGATGGTTTATTGCTTTCCTGTCACGAACAATACGACCCGAAATCAGGCGGTTTTCGTGTAACTTAGCTAAAACTTCTTGTTTTGAATCTGCTGTGGATTTGAAACCAACAGGAAATCTAGTGCGTAAGAAAGAGGGCATTAGCTACAGCCTTGGCTACAGCTAAAGTTGATTCCGTTGTAACATTCAAAAAGTTTTCTATTTAATGGCAATGCAAACTGCTGAAAAATATAGATTCATTCAGTGGAGCAAACTTTGTGAACGTGTCGCCTGTATTGTTAGTGTTCTCGGCGCGGGTTTCATACAAAGAACAATTGAATATGCTGTATATACTATAGTGGCACGAATATGCTACCATGATCGTCACAACTAGAGTCACAGTTGGAAATCCAAACTCAACTTGAAATCCATGTTTTCAACACATCCCGTATTCATATAATGTACAGTCTCAGTGAAGCTGTGAGAACTCAATAGTTTTACGCTTTATAATTATTGTCCTCGTTTTCTTTCTATCGCGTCCTACGAACCCGAACTCTCTATGGCTTTGAGAATATGTAGAATTGAATTTGAGGTCACACAGATTTTGTATACAGTATATTTAGACAAATGTAAACATAAGTTAGAGTATCATGATATGAATAATATCTGAGTAAGTAAACTTTTAAAGCTTTGAAAAATAAACACTTATTAGCTCTTTCAATTTATGGTATTGATAAATAGCACTGCAACTTTCACATTCTGAAACTTTCATCTTCACTTTTCAGCAATATTTAAGTACATGAACAGCACCTTGCAAATCTAAAGCAAAACAACAAGTTTGATAAGTTCTATGTTCATCTTTACATAACAAATCTAATAGACATACTTGTATATATAGGCATATAGACATAATTTTGTCGAAAAGAAGGTCTAGCATGACAATCGAGATGTCTCAGTCTCAGGTACAATAATATCCACACATTCAACATCAGTACCAGTCATCTCCAATTGGAGGAGGGGTGATTGTATAATTAATTGAAGAAATGCATACAATACGGTCAAAAGAGCTTGTTCGGCAGAAAGACGGCCATGACTTTCGATCCATCCATCCACTTCGCCGCATGTCAGTGTCCACTGAGGCAGGCCGTCATTGTTCTCCACAGTTTCTTATTACCCCCCTCGCATTAGGCGAAAATCGATCGGACGACGAGTCTGTGAGCTCTAAATTACGAGGAGGCATGACCCTGACGGGAAGGGGGGGGGGGGGGACTCTGCCATTTCTTCGTAGGCAGCAGGGTCATGCCTCCTCGTAATTTAGAGCTCGTCCGACGGTCCGATCGATTTTCGCCAAATGTGAGGGGGCTATATTAGATGCTGTCCGTTGCACCCCCTCCCAAGTGCATCCCATTTCGGCAAGGTCTCGCTCCATTGCTTTTCCAAGTCATGGCTAGTACACCCCCCACCCCCAACCCCCACCCCCCTCTCGCATCTTCCCACTGGGCACCATGCAGTTAGGCCTTGGCGTTATGTGAACTTCGGCATAACCTATTGAGGTAAGGGCTGGCCAACGGCTGGCCTGGCCGCCTGGTCGTAGGCCGGAGGTGCCGGGAACTGTGCAGGGGGCTGGTTGGGTTGTGCGTAAGGCACAGTCTGTACAGGCTGCATGGGGAACGCCACACCCTGCTGCATGTACGTGGCGTTGCCAGGGGCGTACATCACGTTGCTGGAGGTGTGGACCACCATAGGAGCGCCGCCTGTCGGGGGAGCCGTGTCTAGCACTCTGCCAGGAGTCTTGTTCTTCTGACAGCAGACGCAGGTGATGGTCACTACGATGATGATGACAACCAGCACGCCAATGACAATCCCAACGATGGCTCCAGCACTCAGGACTGTCAGACAAACAATAACAAAACATGTCATGACATTTGATGTGTTTTGAGAAAGAGCTATCGCGGATCAACGTAGTTGAAGACAAAGACGTCGGAAAGAAGCATGGTGTTCTGTCTTCAAATTTGGTTGAACATTTGTTCATGAAAAGCTCGTTAACTACTATAACTTAACTCTATAACATACTAGTCCACACATCTTACCTGCTTCGCAGACCAGCCCGACGTCGTCACCATGAGTACAGCTGCCGCTCCCCGGACCATCGTAGCTGCAGTCGAACAGGCTGCTCTCGTGCCCACCACAGCCCAGGTTGGCCATCTTGATATCTCCTGTGCCTGTAACATGCATCAAAATCCAGCTTCAGGAAATATCAAAATAAAGGAGCCTAGTGTTTTTGTATAAAGAAAATACACAATAAAACCAAACATCTCCTTTGATGTATTCCATGATTGAGTTGTACATCTTGTCATTGCGTGAGTTTTACAACTGTTAAAGGCCTTGTATAAGCATTCACCTTGTCCGAAATAGGTGGTGTCACGAATGAACTCGGGGTCTCCAAAGCCCAGCATGTTGCAGGCAACTTTGGCGTCTTCCATGTCGAAGCCGTCACTGCAGACGGTTCCCCAGTCTTTGGTGTTGTACGTACGGACTTCCAGACGTCCTTCTTCCCATTCACTTCCGCCAACCAAGCGGATCTCGTTTTTCAGAGCTGCATGCGAAGTAAGACAGGACTTTATTTGTAGGTTTCACCTTCATCGGAAGTCTAACAATTGTCTCCGAGAATCAGAGTGGTACGTCGTAGATCGTGTCATATATGGATTAATATACATTCACCAGAATTGTCGTGATACTTGTCAGGTGCAGTTTGACAGGTAGGTAACATAGAAATATTCCTATTAGCTATCAGAAACCTTAGAATTCCAAGAACATTCAATCTCTTGTACCATTTAGCCTAAACCTAGCCATTAAAAAGTTTTATGGAATACAAACATGCCAACAAAGTGAAATAGGCAAAAATGATAGCTGAGAATTGAGCAAAAAAGTAAGTGTGCAGCGCAAAAAAAAGTGTGTTGCCCATAGAATAGGTGTGTTGACCAGAAAAAATTAGGTGTGTTGACCAGAAAAAATTAGGTGTGTTGACCAGAAAAAATAGGTGTGTTGACCAGAAAAAATAGGTGTGTTGACCAGAAAAAATAGGTGTGTTGACGAGAAAAATAGGTGTGTTGACCAGAAAAAATAGGTGTGTTGACGAGAAAAATAGGCGTGTTGCTCATTGTTGCTGTCGGCCACGGTAGTTATGACACACACCTAGTACTGCGTACACGGACATCCTCCACGCCCCTCCACACTTCTCCCCGCTGTTCCCGGTACAGTCTGTGCTACACTCATCGTCAGGCGTGGCAGCAGGCAGGTTGTTAAACTGGGCTTCAGTCCCGCAGAAACACTGGAATGTGAACTCGGTCGCTGGTGGCCGAAAAACAAAATCATATCTTGAAATTACAACGTAGTGCAATCAAAATCCATCATAAAATGCAAGAAGCGTAGCGGTTTGTTTTGTAGTGTAATAAAGAAAATATACAAAAAGTCAAGCCTCCTTTGATGAGTTAGACCATGTTTGAGTTAGACACTTTGTCTATATGTGACTTTCACAACTGTAACATAATGCAATATTTTGGCCCCGAAATCTAAAAAAAATATTATTCAGAACAAAAGATACATGTGAATGATGTGTACAATCTATTTTCAAGATATCTACATCATTATTTTGTATTCCTGGTGTTTGTTAACTGTACAGAAGCAAGCTGCACAAGACCTGCAAGTTTTGAAAACCATCTCAAACTAAGACTCTCCTGTTCTTCAGTATGGTTTGAAAGGTCAGTTTTTTTATGTTTGCATCATACAAACATGTTTGTAGATCTATAGTTCAATGATGTTTTCACATCTCTTCCTAACTTGATATCAGTATGTAATTTTATGGTGTTTAACGTACTTGAAAATCTACTTTCTATATTGCCCTAATGTTACATAAGTCATAACGGGACTTTAACGTTACCTGCATAAGGATATCCTTGGTCCCTACAGTGGCTTACACACCGGTCGTTGGTCAGCTGTCCGTCCCACTTTTCCTCGTCTGGGAAATTTCGGTCTGCCTGGTCAACATAACACCCCTCGTACCCATCCCCTATCAAAGATAATCAATACATGAAAAGCCTTTAAATATTGGTACAAGAAAAATACGGCAGAATATAAGTGAATTCATTTTTACCTTCGCTAGAAGGTTATATTTTCGGTACCGTTTGTGTGTTTGTGTGTGTGTGTTTGTGTGTGTTTGTGTGTGTGTTTGTGTGTGTGTGTGTGTGTGTGTGTTTGTGTGTGTGTTTGTTTGTGTGTGTGTGTGTGTGTGTGTGTGCGTGATATCTCGAGTTCTGGACATGCTACGGTCATGATTTTCGAGTGGTAGATAGCTCTTAGGGCAGGGAGTAAGTGGGCCCCCTAGTTTACAAGATATTGAATTATTTGAGCAGGTGGAAGGAAGGGTTAACAGCTTTAGCATATGTGTATATCATCATATCGTGAAAAATCTGTGATGAAGTGGCGTTCATCTTCAATTTCATTTGAGCAGAATCTGTGGTCCCTGGGATACTGTGGTCTCAGTACAATGTCTGACGGAAGTTAGCATAATTCCACTTGACATATCACACACGTTATGTCATGTCCAGAGCAGACGTAAAAGATGTGGGAATTCGTTCACATTTCCATATGTAGGAAATATACTACATGTAGTATAATAGTTTTATTCTCTACCAGGCAGCTCAGGTCGTCAGAAAAAGCTCCAGCTGCTTGCTGCTCTCGTTCAACCGAGACTTCAGAAAAAGTATAGAAATTGGACAAATATAGCCAGATAACATGACAGCGAAGTAAGCCGGTTGCAAACCACACTCACTTTGGACAGCTAACTCCTCTTGTATGTTATGTGTCTATATTTGCCAAATTTCTACAATTTTTCCAGCGACCTGTGGAGCCTGGTAGGAGCTAAGAATTCCATACAGACCCCAAACGGACTTGAATATGTACGCACGTATGAACCCGGCTTAAGGTCATAAGTGCCACGAAGTACAGAATAAAACCTCTATTGTGTTTATGCACAAACCGTACAGTAAGAAGTATAAACAAATCGTATTCTAGTGGTACCTATAACAAGTGGCACATTTCTAACTTCTGTCGTGACTATCGTGGGCTCAAACATCGCTCCGAAAAGGTTTAGAAAATAAGAAAGAGAACTGGGACTGCCCTATTCAAAAAATACAAACAGCCATGACAAAGTATGTTGACATAATTCGTCTAAACAAAGATGGCGGCTACTCACCTTGTGCACCTGTGCCCCGGAGAATCGTCAGCAAAAGAAGAGCTGTCCACACACCTGCCATGATCCTGTCTTTTGTCACACTAATACTAAATTCGATGCTTACCAAATCCAAGGAGGTAAAAGCTACAACTGCTAGTAAGGAGGATCGGTGGTAAGTTCGAGACTTCACCTGACCACTGCCCTTCTCAAATATCTCGTGTTCATTGGGGCCTGATCGTTTATAACTTAAGGACGTTGACATCTCCCTCTGTTTATTAGCCTCGTTGCTTTATAAACGTGTCAATACACAATTAGCAAATAACTGGAAAGCTCACAACACAACTCTTCGTGTTAAAGCTCATAGATTTGATCGCAACACCGTCGCTGATCGGGATGATAGCACAGCGCACGACATGTGAATGAAAAATGATCGACCCCTTTAGTGGGGACAAAAGAATCCACCCCGCGGTGGTTTGCCCGGTCGGAGGAGAAACCGGATTGTATTTGACAGAACTACATATCAGCAAGGACGTTATATCAGGTAACGTTGGACGAAGACTCATGTGTCCGCCAGTATTTCAAGTCCTGTTTTAACACAATCGTCCGAATGTAACGTTTAAACGCATATAACCTATGTAACGGAAATGGTGTGATAGACAAAACTATAAGATACCAAAGGTGAATTGGCTTCTCTAAGTCAACGATATCGATATCGTTCACCTGGATGGTTGCTATGGTGAGGACGGTGCCACTGAGAGTTGAGGGATGAGGTACTACGCTGATTTCAATAGGCAATGTTTTCTTTACCTAGCGGCGGTACGTTGTCGGAGGTTATAAATTGAACTTTTGTTACACAACTTACACTTGACTTCATAAAAGGAATGTCATACAAAATGTACAAGTATGGCTAAAAAGACAACAAAACACACAGAGCGTAAAAGATTGTGAAATTCGTTGGACGCTCTGTCAAATCGCTCGGCCGCAGTGACGCCGCCAACGTGTTGCAGTTTCTCGCGGTTTTCAGTCAATGTTGTATAGGCGTAAGCATAGGCATTTATTTAGTATCATCAATTTGATACACAAGATCAGAGAAAAAATGACAAACACTGGTGAAAATATAACCCCTTTCTCATATGTTCCACTGACGGTATATACAAGAATATCAGAATATCATTCGAACACCTACAACACAGTCGGATGACAGTGAAAACGACTGATATGGCAACCTGTGAGAATTAATTTCAAAGTGCCACAAAATTGAAAATATCGAACACAGAAACCGGCAAACGTGTATGTCCTAAAACTATACTGTTGGCCGGTAGTTCAAGATTTCCACACAAATATCGAACAAAATAGTCACTTAGCCAGCATGAAATACGATATAGTGGTCCTCACAGATAAAACCATGTTACGCATGTAGTCTGTGTCTAAGTTGAAGTTGATGCTTTTGCACATTCTTCTAGCCTTATAAATACACCTCAAGTCACCAAATTCATGTAAAATGTACAATATATATACAATTGCCTATCCCCTACTACAGTAGCAACACAATGCATCATATATATATACACAAAATAGAACCCTTTAGTCGGGGCTAGTCAGGCTAGTCATTGGCTTTTCATTGTATAGACAGTGACAGGATTTATACCGAACATGTCAATGTCTGTCTTTGTATCTGTGTTAGTAGATTTCACATAAAACAACCCAAAAAGAATATCTTAGATACAAAAAGCTATTCGTCAACCCTAACGATTGCCATATGCTAGATGTTGATTCTGAATTCTGACGATGGCATCCACTAAGACAAGAAGATGCTGTGGACAAGGAGAACGGATGTTTTCAGAGGTTGGACTTTTGCAAGATATATGGCTTGTGTTACCATACAATGTGCCTCTGGATAACTTTTAACATGTTGCTAGAACGCAAAATTCTTGTATTGGAGTTCTAATCCAGAGCTGGTATTTTAGAGTCAGATTAACACCGCGAGGATGGACTCAACTGGAAAAGGGGAAATAGTGATGATGTAGTCTATATCAGTAGTGTAGAGTCTACTGAGAGTAGAGCTGGCCATCGGATGGTTTGGCAGGTTCGTCGTAGGCTGGAGGAGGGGGGATTTGGCTGGATTGCTGCTGAGGCTGGTTAGGTTGCGGGTAACCCGGAGGCTGCTGAGGTTGCGGTGGTGGATAGGGTGGAGGCTGCTGAGGCTGCATGGGTTGCTGGTAAGGGGCGGGCTGTTGAATCCGCATGGGGTACATCCCGCCCTGCTGCACGACGACTCCGTTGCCGGGGTACATCATGTTGGTGCCCATGACCACGGTGTTACCGCCCATGTGTGTGGTGTTGACCACGGTGTTTCCTCCTACAGACACGCCCGTGGCCGTCACCCTGCTGGACGGCTTGCTCTGACAGGCCACGACACAAATGATGATGAACATCACGGTGAGGAGGATGATCACCCCGACCACGATCCCAATGATGGCTCCGATTCCCAAACCACCGGACGATGCTGGATCTATAGCCAAAAAAACAGTTGAAGCAGTTGATCAAACTATGAAAAAAATCATCGGGTACAGCAATGGCGTATGGGACAAAGCAACATAATTTCCAGATTTTAAGAAATAATTTCCGGATTTTAATTTTCAATGACGCGCGGGTCATTTTGAACCGTAGAGTATCACGAAAGCTTTTCACAAAGTATCAACTTCGTAAGTATAAGCTGTAAAAGTTTAAGGGTTTGAGAAGTTTTGCAAAGTTCAATATTTGTATTTAAGTGTCGTCTCCACTTTTGTTACTGTAATTTTACCATTTCATTTCCATGCATCTTAGATAGATTCATATATCGCAGATCAACGACAAGTTCATTCATGTGTCACATAAAGACAAAAATTGACTAAGAGTAAGAGACAATGCGCACCCACTACTTCGTACACAGACAGCTTGAGACTCCCGCCACACTTCTCGGCATTGTTCCCGGAGCAGTCGGAGTTGCACTCCGAGTCGCTCAGGGCGGCCCCCAGGTTCTGGAAGTTCTGCTCTGTCCCGCAGAAACACTGCAACGCGAACTGGGTTCCTGGCAGGAAAAGAAAATGTTGAATCTAACTGATAAGGACAAACGCACATGCACAAGCACACGCACATACACATACATACATAGCGTTACATACATACATGCATACATACATAAACACATGCGCAAACACACTCACACAGGCACACACACACACACACCGAGCACACTCGTTTTCTCTGTGTCACACACACACACACACACACACACACACACACACAGAAAGAGAGAGATACCCGAGCGCATTCTCTGTCTCTCCCCCTCTCTAAGAAAGAGAGAGAGAGAGAGATACCCGAGTGCATTCTCTGTCTCTCCGGATGCATTCTCTGTCTCTCCGGATCCCCCTCGCCTCTCTCACACAAACAAACACGTGAGCACAGAGAGAGCGAGAGGGAGACGAGAGGGAGAGAGAGAGAGAGAAAGAGAGAAACACTGACGAGCGCATTCTGTCCGTTTCTCCCCCTCTCTCGTACAAATATGCATTTGCTTACACTTTAGAATACATGTCTACCTGCGTAAGCGTATCCATTGTTCCTACAGTGGGTCACACACCGAGCGTTAGTCAGCAGAAAGTCCCATTTCTCCTCGTGCGGAAAGACCCGAACGAAAATGTTGTCCGTGTAGCAACCCTCGTACCCGTCAGGCACTGTGTGGAAACAATCGGTAGGTGGCAGTTTTAAAAGGTTGTTTTGTACGTTTGGACTGTACGTAAACTGCCATACGGATGCCTTTAATAATAGACATTTTTTTACATTAAACGCAATATACGTATATATATATTTTAAGGAATAGCAAATACGATGTCAACAACACGGCGACAAGAATATGAGAGAAATACCTTTTTTAATCAGTACAAAAGAGCCTGAATATTTACATCATTACTGATGATATGCGGTCCATACAATACAAAGAAAAGCAATCATACGTCACATTTACATTACAGTAGCCTCGAACATTAAGAACATTATTGTGATCCAGTAAACGTTTACATCAGCTCATATATACAGCCAAAAAGCGTTTACATCAGCCCATATATACATACATATACATATGCAGTGAAAACTAGCTCTGGGAATTATAGTTTAAAAGAACTTTGTTAACAGCTGTCTTAAATTGTTCATGTTGGGTCTTGCTGGAAACACTGACGCTGAACATTAACGTTTCCTACCGTATCACCAAGGTTCTCTCTTTCTTTGCTTAAAGGGACTGTGATTGGCAAGTAAAGCTAATGTTTCTGTAAAACGAACGTAGCTTATGGTTCCGAATGAGCCACAGATAGGAAAGACAATAATCTTATAGAAATTTATATTCTCCGTGGCCAAATACTGTGTCTCTTTCAAACCATCTTGTACAAAGCACTGAAGACATCTGCGACTGTGCTATGCTAAGCATTAAATGGTTTTAGTAAGCAACTGTTAGACAAAGTAGAAGTGGCATGTCAGGCCATCGGCTTATATTTGAACCCGTCAAAAACAAAATACATGCATATAAACCCATCATCTTCCCAGCAACTAACTACTTCCGACGGTTCTGAAATCGAGCGTGTAGTAGACTTTAAGTACTTAGGTGGCTATACCAATTCTGAGAAGGATATGGAATGTAGGATTGCTCAAGCCTGGAGTTCTCTCCATTCCTTACAAAAGATATGGAAAGCACCCATCAGAAAGCACACAAAAACCAAAGTGTTTAAAGCATGTACTGAGTCCATTCTACTGTATAGTTGTGAGTCATGGACTATGACAGCAGCCCAGAGCAAAAAATTGGATGGTACTTATACGAAAATGTTGAGAAAGGTATATAATGTTTCATGGAGAGACTGTTTAACCAACAAGCAACTATACGGCCCACTCCCAGCCATTTCATCTGTGGTGAGGCAGCGCCGACTCGCCCTGGCAGGGCACGTGGTTCGTGGGTATGAGCCTGCAGGGAGACTAATGGACTGGCTGCCAGAAGGAAGGCGCAGAGTTGGCCGACCGTACATTACCTTAAAGACAATGATAGAAAGAGACATTGGACTGTCAGGGTCAAGTTTAGTGTCTGCCATGAAGGACAGATCATTCTGGAAAACTTGTGCTTTGGACTGTGCCTCACCGGTGTAAAACCGGATGAATTATTTATGTATGTATGTAGTAAGCAACTGGAGAAAGACACATGATTACGCTTCACTGGTGGTACCCTGCGGGCTAACTAACACCAGCAACGAAAGCTAAACCGCGACAAGGAATAACTTTTCAAAGATTAAAAAGTGCGGAACATGATAAGCTACCCTGGATACTTAAATCACCCCTTTTGGTCACGGACAAAGGAAGTCTTTCTTTCTGCGCGTGAGCAGACAATGTACACCATCATATGGAAGAAAACTCGATTAGACTGTTGTATGACTGTTTACCAGGTTGCTAGCCTTAAAGCTTTGTCCTTCCAGCCAGTGCATTGGCTTAACTACCTTTATTTCAGTAGCAGCAAAGAAGGTTTTATAGACAAAGATTTGATGGTGAAGCAACGTAACTGTTGTTACTGTTGATATACACCTACAGTTGTATATATACTATACGTTGTTAGCAGCAATGTATGGAAGGAAAATGACAAAAACAACTGACCCGAATCAGTCACTAAGAATTATGTCCCATTGGTTACGAAGTAAAAGCCCCGAATGCAGGTTAATCACAACGTTTGTAAAATGAAGCAAAAGTTATCGAAACCACGGCGAACACACTTCAGATAAATGCAGTTATTGGCATCAAAGTGCTCGAGCATGATTTTTTTTACAGCCGGCCTCCTGATAACTGACAGGAATAGTATAGATATTGAAGACTAGACGGTGTCCTAATTCTTTTGTCAGCGGCCCTGGTTACTATAGCTTGGTGATCAGGACAGTAGCCAGTACGCCAAAAATGGCCTGAGAGCTTTTGAAAACACCTGTGTATTGTAGCTAGCATTTCCAAATCAAGGAAACTACATTTATTCATATAATCACTACCGAACAAAGTGCGAGCTTTTCTACCTTTCACACAAGGTGCGTGTGTGTTGGAGGAGCATCTATACAAACAAATCTTATGACATGATGTGTAGACAATTGAACTGACTACATGCATACCACACTGTGTTCTAACAGGTGGAGACTACCCAGAGATATTCCTGCCATACAGGTGTCAGTCAAGGTCAAAAATACTTCCAATAGGACTGGGAAACATAACGAATTCCAGGACTACCTGTAAGTAACCATGGCAGCACGGTGTGTTGACACGAGTTGTCTGAACAAACATGGCGACTACTCACCTGCGAGTGTCCACTGCCACTGGACGATTGTCAGCAAAACAATTGTCGTCCACACGCCAGCCATGGCCCTGTGTACCGTAGATATCACTTCTAATACCTATCAAACCTTCTGGTAGAAATAAAGAAGGAAAGCTGGAACTACAGACACACAGACGGCGACCGGTCCTTTCGTAACTCCACCTGCTGCTCTTCGATTCCTTCAGTCCAGTACTCAATGGGGTGCGATCGTACATGAAACGTAACGATAGTTGTGCTTGGATAAACTTGTACAGAAAGGCAAATTTTCTGCACTGTAAGACCCAGATATTACTTTCCTTGCGTGGTTTTACAGCTACAATTAAGAACTTTGGTTCCAATTTGCTGCTGATAGCGAACCACACCTTCACCCAAATAAGAAATGGTCAACCCCGTTTCGTGAGAACAAAGGAAGCCGCACAACCTGTCGGACGTTAGATCGGTTTGTGTCGGAGATGACACGTTTGGTATCTGTCCTTATTTGTCACAGGATTTGTCGGTAACAATTGCGAAGAAAGGGACGCAAAGAACAGTGTGGTGCCCAAATGAAATGATTTCTATTTAACCCATGTCTACATTCAATGGATCTACCATACTCTGCGTTTGGTGGTCCATATCGACAAACGACAACTTTTTCTTGACTTATGGAAGTCGATGATTAAATTTAAATGGGAAGCCTGTGTTATTTATTCTGATAACAAATGTAGGAGAAGGAGATGGAAGTATTCTCTCTAACAAGTCCAGTTTTCGGAATTGATTAGCCCCGTTTTAGACAATTGATCCTTACCATGCAATGACTAATAATACAGCGAGTCAATGGATTGTGAACAGCAGCGTGCCAGTAGTTAAAAGTTTATTGACGTACACTTGAAGAATAGTACAAAGAAAAAAAAGACGAGATAGCCAAAGTTGTAGAAAAAATCAAACGTACGCGTGTCCCGTGCTATCTCTACTATTCAAGAGTTCTCTATCATAAGGCCCAATTTACACTTGTTTCTTGAATCTGTACAAGTGTAAATTGGGCCTAAGCCGCCTCCGCAGACTTCAAGCGGTGCTGGCTTTTATTTTATGGGGGGGGGGGGGTAGTTTCGAAGTCTTTGAAGAAAGTTTATCTATCCTTACTCTCTTGCCACTTCTGTGAGACTAAGGTGCAGGCGATTGTGACTTTTTATCAGAAAAAAGATTAGTTGGCAGTCAATGTCTGTCCTCAATGACAATGTTGTATGCACGTCCTATGACGTTGTAGGTTGTTTCCTTGGCATCTGTAGTGCTTCATCGTACGGAGGTGGCGGTGGCTCCTGTCCAAGACCAGCCGGTGGAAGCGGCGCTCTGCTTCGTTCCTGAAGGTCATACCACTGAAGGTTACCTGGGGCAGGCGCGGAGGGATATCCTGCTGGCGGGATGTAAACAAGTCCTGGAGGACTGACAAATTCCGTTGAATTTCTTTCTGGTATTAACGGGCGAGCGTTCCTGAGCATGGAAGCATTTGGGCTTCTTGTAGTAACTGGGGGAATATTTAAAGGCGGGAGATCGTCATCGTCGTTTCTACAGCATTTGCAGATGATGCCGACAACGACACACACTGCGGCGATCACACCCACTACAATATAGACGATGGTGTCGCTGTCTGTTTTAGCTGAAACGGGAAAGATGAATACAATCAAAATGTATAGTTAAGTGTTTCCATGTTGCCACATTCCTACAAAATGAAAGAAGAAATCGAAGATGTCATACTTCGGTGAGTGATCTTTTTTGTTAAATAAATTTCTTGACAACACGCCCATTTCACACAATACATGCTCCGCTGTCGGGCACATGCCATCCTCGTGGCCTCGAGTTGTGCCAAATTTCAACAAGTTGTAAGAAATTCAGATGCAGGCCAACTCAACTTTTGCATATATCCTGTCAGTCTCCAGTCACAACTCAGACCAGGAACAAACTTGAACACACACCAACACAAACAAACTGACCGACATACATAATGATATATTGAAGTTAAAGTTTTTACTCTTTAATCTTAAGCAAACTGACCTTCTTCCACTCTGTACTCGATACTGTAGACCCCCTGTGTGGAGTGGTCCGAGAACAGGCGGATTGTGATGCTCTGTCCCCAGGACACGTCATGACTGTAGTGAACTCCTCTCCAACAGTAGTGCACCGAACTGCTGTCTGTGTCGCACAGGAAATCCTTCTCATTGCACGCCTAGCGGAAAAGACACAAACTACATAAAATGCTAAACTACATAAAACGCGACAGTACAAAACATTATCTAACAGAACCACACAACGATATGAATCTGTTCATGAAATACGAATTTCGTATTGAAAGAATCCATAAGCTATAATGTTATGAGACAAAATTCAGTTTGAAAGTTTCTGAACAGAATACCATACGCAAACACAAACGACAAATACGAAATCCAAAGGCAGCGTTTGCAAATATTTTTACCATTAATTCAATTCAGTCTATCGAACCATTAACATTATATGACGTACAAATATGTAATCGGAACAGTCACTAGGCATGCCGGTCAAGTTAAATGCCTCCAAACTGATGACGTAGCCCGAGTCTGTGTAGTAGTTGACGGCACACTCTTTGTAGGGCGGATACGGCCCGGCCCGGTGGTATGTGATATAGCCCGCCCTGTCGGCTGACAAGTACACCTCCGTCCAGCATTTGTCATACATTTCCTCTGTGGCAAAGGGAAACAGTGAATGAGTGAGTGAGTGAATGAATGAGTAAAGGAAGGAAAGGGAAGGAATAAATGAATGCACTTTATTGAACTTTTATGTTCTTACAAGGTAAGTACAGGTCGTGGTGATAACTCAGAAGTACTACTACAGTGATATGAGAATTCTACAGGCCATTGACCACTGATGACTACGTCAAAATTCAACATGGCGGCGCCCATAGACGGAAGCAAAAACAGAACATGTTTCGCTCATCGCGAACCTGTGAAAAAGTATACTTTTATACATTATACTTTTATTGTTTAGCTATAAAGCGTATTTGTATTTGGTAGCATACATTCTAGTTATGGTGCATTCCAAGTGCAAAGACAGTTAGCCCCGAAACAATACTGTAAACTGTAATGGGTTTGAGGTTTGGTTTGGGACCTGTCCATTTGAGGTCAATGACCCTGCTGTCAGTTTCCCTGACATTTTCCAGGTATCGTAATGCAGACTGTCGTTATTTAGACATCAGTGTTCTCACCGGGATTTTGAGGAGAATGTTCTCACCTGTCCATTTGAGGTCAGTGACCCTGCTGTTAGTTTCCCTGACATTTTCATTTTCCAGGAACCGTAATCCAGGCTGTCGTTATTTATACATCAGTGTTCTCACATGGATTTTTTCACACAATAGGGGTATCTTAGTTTAGCTAAGCCATATAGTTAAGAGATTCAGGTATGAGCATTGTAGGGGTGTGCCTTTTTTAATTAATAACCCTTACTAATTTGGCCCTCAATATGCAGCAAAATGTTTCTAACTTAGAAACATTTTGCTGCATATTGAGGGCCAAATTAAGTTGACTAAAGCATGCATTTTTCCTACCCTTGTTACTAAGCAATAGAAAAGTCCCCTTTGCTGGTTGAAACACTCGTAAGGGCCAAAATCACAGCATAGGGTATCCAAATCACAGCATAGGGGGCCTGAAAAGGTCTGGCGAGAACACTGTTGGATGAGACCTGACTGGTTAATGATTCTGTAAAATAATAGCTATATGATTTTTACATTCCATGGGCCTGTAATATACACATTGTACAGCTGGGATATGCCGTCCTTACAAAAATAGCCTAACGTAAACACAAGACTGGGGCCTGGGGAGGGGCATTATAGTCCTCCCAATGTTTGAGATGAAGCACAGATTCAGAAATACAAACGTTACCTGTAAACATGTAGCCATCACCGAGAACACTGTCACAGAGTGTCACCAGAATCGTCAATGTGAAAAACATTCTTGGTCGTACACGTCTTGTGATGTTCTAAACCGCACGTTGACAGATGCCAGGCGTCTCTTGCTCCACTGCAAGGCTTCTGGAATCTTACGCTCTGCTCTCTCTAAATTACACGTTTGACGACCCTATATATACGGATTTAAGTAGAAAGACGGTTGCAAAACTCACGACGCACACCCTGCTGTGGAATCTGTAACACTGCGTTGGTCGGGATGAACCTTCGATGTACCTTCCGATGTTTCCCTTTGACCCCGTGATGTCGATGGGTACTTGGGTACGGGTAGACTCATGCGGACGCTTAGCGAGATAGATACAAACTGCAGGAGAACAGTACAAGCCAAATAAGATGTTTCACGAATTCGCGGTATTTGGGCTATGAATGTGGTGTGTTGTATTACATGTAGGAGAAAGCCAAAAGGGCGTTGATTTTTAACAGCAGTCGGGTGTTTCTTTACATCAGCGACGTAACTTGAAACTTCGCGGCACATCACACTTTTATTGCGCTGCACAGAAGAAGGCAATTGTTCGTAAAATAAGTGGGCAGTGCACTACGACATTACATGTACCATCGACCCTCCAGACAACGTGTCTGACTATTCCCATTCAGCATTCTTTCAAATATAGATCGCTCTTGAATTGGTTTGAAACCATATCTTTATTAAGAAATCACACATTTGGAACAGATAAAACATGCTTTTTTAAATATTAAGTCTAAGCAAATATCAAGCGTCAGAGCAACAAACCAAAGGAGTTTTCTTATCAAAGCTACAATGTAGCGTGTAGTAAAAATTGATGAGGTCAGTGTGTTTCATGGACATTTTGCCGGTGATCCCAGTGGTATAATAACATACCCTTAATTGGTGATCATGTCAATGATGGTATAAAGGTATGATAGTTCTTGATAAAACTGCATGATACAGTTTTATCAAGATTGCCGTGCCGATGCTGGTGGTTCTGTTGGCATCCACAGCGCCTGGTCATACGAGGGCGGTGGGGTGGGGGGCTCTCCTGTCGATGTCGAAGGGGTAGGGGGTTCTACCCTTACCGAGGGGGGTACTGGACTGTTCTCTGGCTGTGGAGGAGCGGATGGATACGAGTATTGACGGGGACTTGGTTGTGGTGGGACGCGCTCGATGGTGGGTGTTCCCACGGAGCGCGGTCTGTCAGTGTGGACCACAGTTGTGGGGTGCAAGTGAATGTTGTCTCTTGGGGTTTCACCCGGCCATTGGACCGTTTCACCTTCCACTATATCATCGTCACCACTCGAGCTCCGGCTCTTTTTACCGCAACAGTATACCAGACAGCCGATCACTAGGATAACCGCTACAATCATCACTACTACTGTCACAACGGTGCTGCTGCCAGAGGTACCTGGAGATATAAATAAAAAAAGTTTAGCCGAGCATCGGATAAAGTAGAATAGAGTTAGAGTAAGGTAGAGTAGAGTAGAGTAGAGTAGAGTAGAGTAGAGTAGAGTAGAGTAGAGTAGAGTAGAGTAGAGTAGAGTAGAGTAGAGTAGAGTAGGATAGAGTAGAGTAGGATAGAGTAGAGTAGCTAGAGAGAGAGAGAGAGAGTAGAGTAGAGTAGCGTAGCGTAGAGTAGAGTAGAGCGGAGTAGCGTAGAGTAACGTAGAGAAGCGTAGAGTAGGGCAGAGTAGAGTAGCTTAGAGTAGGGTAGAGTAGGTACAGTAGAGTAGGGTAGGTAGAGTGGAGTAGTATAGAGTAGAGCAAAAGATAGACCACTGCCGGTAAGTTTAAACCAAATTTTTTTCTCAGTTATTTGTGTTTTGCAAATGACTTTTTGTTCACATTACGGTAATGAAAACGGAACTGAGAGAGAGACCCCTGACTCACCTCCCTGCTCGATTTTGTAAAATATCTCAAAGTTCCCGGATTTAGACCAGTCCGAGGCCAATCGAATCGTGAGCTCCTCTCCGGAAGTGACGTAAGAGGTGTCGTCTGTTGAAGTGGAGCAGACACTGAAGTCACTTTCCCATGAGTCACAGCTACCCGTGATGCCATCGCAGAGCTGGAAAGCAAAAAAAAACAACACTTTGACCTTGACCACAATTCAATTTTCTATCTATGACAGCTATTCTTCATGTGGCTCTTCAATGTCAAAAGTCATATTAAAGTCCTTCCCGGACCAGGATATGGCATAGGGCGGCACCCATCTCCGTTTCCGAAGACCTGGGCCACACAACATTTGTGCAATCACTACAGCAGCGGGCAAGTCCACTGATGTATGTGCTTAACTTACATACTCTTCCGCAAATGCTGAGTGCTATTTGTATCAATGTAAAATCGATGTGTACCTCATCACTTCAACACGTCATAGTTGCTTTACAATTGTGTACATTTTGCAGCCAAGGGATTGGAGAGTGGTGGACAAAAGCCAGCAGAAATCCTGATAGTAACGCATAAAGACGCCCCAAACAAGTCGGAGCCTAATTTCTGCTTAGAGAGTACATTTTTGCATTATTCCACGCTAAAATATAATCTTCAACTAACGAATAGAGTGCCGTAGCAGTGGTAGTCCATCCCGCTGACGTCCCAACTCAGCAGACGTATGACGTAGCCACTCTGTGTGTTGTACTGGACGGTGCAGTCCGTCCCTCGGCTGTACGGCACGTACCGGCTGTACATGATGTAACCGGACGTGCCTGGCTGGAGCGTCACCAACGAGCCGCAGCTACCGTGCATCTCCTCTAAAGGACAGGTAAAAGTTTGTTTGTTTGTGGCATTGTGCATAAATAACAAATTACAACAAAGTACAAAAAAGGTAAATAAAAGTACCGGAGGAGGGGAGAGTCTGCTTGGCTTGAGGCCCTCCTCCACTTAACTAAGCTAATACTTATCTGAATACAAGTGTGATTATATATATAAGATAAATAAAAAATAACATGTACAATTGAGAAATATTCGCTATAAATAACAACAGACAGATTGGTAGTGTAAAGAATTGAACAAGTATAGGTATTGTCATCTTTTTACGACAAGATACCCGAGGGTAATGCAGTGTTTGGAGTGTTCATGTGTGGTAATATCGACATAGTACTTTACTCACGAGTAGGACACAAGGCCCAGGAGTTGGTCCACTCATCGCTTCCGTCCGAACATTCCGCTACACCGTTACACATGTGCACACGCCCGCCGTGTACACTAACTCCGTTTGCGCAGCGATCGAGAGAGTCACCTGAAAGATAGGTAAAAAATGTTGGGACTCCGAAAAACACGTGCCATCTGTTAACGTTGGCCGAATGTTTTCCGTCATCTTATTTAAAGGAGGATGGCGAAAGGCTAATTTTGTTTCTACGTGTATTTCACTATATCGTCGATAAAAAACTGTAAAGTAATCATTTTTTCTCGAAGGCCAATTGCACATGTTACCTGTAGGACCCTGTAGCCATGTGCGAAATCACCATGTATATATCGCAGATGCTAAAATGTACATAGACAACTCGCAGTACTATTTCTAGTCCATATCAGAATTTCCTTCATTTAACGTTATTACTCAATTCGTAACGTGCGGAAATAGAGTGTGGTCTACTAGCGGAGTGGGACCAAATGGCCACACGAAGCTGAGTATAGACTAATAGATCTTGATGCTGGCTATGGACCTAGTTTCTTACATAATATAAGGATTGACTTGAAATGTAGGATTTATCAAGTACTGGACCTATCTAGCACGTCATGTCGACAGACAGTCTGATCGGGACATCAGACTCTACCGTTAGAATCGGCGATTCTGCAGATCTGTAACGTTACCCTGACAGATCCATGTACCTGTACGACACCCAGCAGACTCGAGCTCGTCACTGGCGTCCCCGCAATTATCCATCCGGTCACATTTCAGCTCCGAGTGGATACAGCGGTAGTTGGAGCACAGGAACCAGCTACTGTAGCAGCCTGGGAAGGGGCAAGGGTGGCAAAACAGGCAGAGCTTTTACTGAGTATGGCATGTCTTTACAGCGAAGCTCTGGACATGTAGAAAACATCAACACGATTCAATGAAAGACGAACCATACCTGTGCCGTGGACAGCGTTCATGTAAGTAGTATACAGTATCTTGAAGGACCCTCTGGTGGAACTGTCTGTTACAAGGCGTAGCGTGATTACAGAGGTTGAGGAAGTGTAGGCCACAATGAGTTGAGAGTTGCAGATTTCCTTGTTGGGAGTGGTGCCGTCAAAACTGGTCACAGCGCCCTCGTACAGGTAGAGATAGTCATAACAGGAATGCTGACCGTTTTCTTCTATGTCAATATCGATGAACTATAGAATAAAAAAGGAAGGTTTAGTTCTTATGTTATGTTTTCACCCCAGACTAGACTCAACTTTGTGAAGTATCCGAGCATTACGGAAAACCATACGTAACGTCAATCTATTTGTGACAATAGCTAAATGATATTTTACCAAAACAAACACAGACATAAATGTTTGTGAAAAATGCATCGTTCTCGTCAAGCAAAACAAAAAACATATACATACAATACATAGAATCGGTTAATCGCCCCAAACTTCCACCCAAACCTCTACTTGGAGTTTAATAATCACATTTGGTGCTTGTTTAATATACAAACAATTCTTACCTGCAATGCTATCCGTTCACTCGTACTGCCCGTCTTCAGAATGACGGAACAGTCGGCGCGGTGGTCATAGCTTCTGCCATCCCGGTCCCACTCGATATACCCTGCACTTCCCAGCGATGCCGTGCTGCCACAATTCTCCTTCATGTAAACTAGAATAAGGGATTTCATGTTTGGTCAACAGATCAGGAAGACAAAACATTACAGGAAACGTACATGGAACTCCGGACGTAAGAGGAAAGATAGGAAATGAGAACTGTTTCGTCACACTGGAGGTTGAAGTGTGCCTTGACTTTTGCATGTGTCCTATTACTCCGAACTTGGCATACCGAAAATTTTACCCCTATATAAAATGCGCAAGATAACGCAAGGTCAGTCAAAATAATGACCATTCAGTCGTCTATAAAAGCAAAACAAAAAGATCGTGACCATGACCATGTAGCAGTGCAAGGAAAAACGTTTGCTTCTTAGGCCACAGCAAATAAATTCTATGGATAACATCATCAATGCGAACAAAGATGGAATTTCCCTTACGGAGATGGTGAACATGAGAAGAAAGTACCAAAATGGGAAACTACAGGGTAGCTAGTGTGGCAACCTTGATTTCACTTATAGAAGTGATACTGCCGAGAAACGTGTAGCCATGTCTGCAGTTGTAGAAGTGAAACTAGTTCAATAGTCATAGTGGCCCCAATGTGGTAGCCATGACTGTAGTTGTCAACTTGCCAAATGATACCAGTCTATCACACTGACACTGTGTGCACCCTTGAATACGGAAATGAAAGACTTGTTGGTTGGCTGTGATGTTTAGACTATGTTTTGTCGCTTTAATTATTGAACGTTTATGGCGTCCATTTTTTTTTACCCATCTTGTTTTTCGCCCTGTCTTGCAATCTGCATCGATGTCATCCATAACATTTACTTGCTGAGGCCTCATGTAAAACTGCGCGCACTGGATACGCCAGATGTTAATTTACATGCAGATCTTGCAACTTCATCAACTGGTTCCAAAGAAAAACAGATGTTACCATGAGCATAATATGTATGGCCGTTCTAACGTTCTGGATGTAGGTAGTAGCTATGAAAGCTACGACATATATGCGTCGTAACCTCAGATAACATTTTATAGAAGGCAAATTATTTATAGAATGGCAAAATGGCTGCGATTGTTGGGGAGGGTAGCAAATCAAAACATTGCAGACTTACTTGTTGTGTACGAGAACCCAAGGACAGTGTTCGATCCCAGAGCAGCCAGGACAAGGAACGTGTAAAACATGCCTTTTTGGATCACTCACATAACTGCGTCACGAAGGTTGTTGATTAGCTTTAAGATGACGATAAACAAACCCTGTAGGCATCAGAATGCAATGGGAAAGACCTATGTTTAATAGCTATGGACCGCTAAGGCGAAAAAGGCATTGTCGGAATGCAGCTGGGCTATACCATTCCCACTCGATAGAGGGGATGACAGGTTGAAGTTGAGAAACGCTATTTAGATCATAAATCTAAAACATGCACTTCTTCCAATTAAGTATCAAGTTTTTAGTTTTTATCGAAGAAAGTTGAAGTTTTTTTCAGACCATCTTTAGAACATTACAAAAATGTCCATCTCAAGTGGATGGAAATGTTTAGAAACAATAAAACGAAACGAAATACAGTTTAATGGAGCAGGAGGGGTAATAAATGGTCTCTAAACTAGCAGACTGTTATGTTTTAATTACCCTTTAGCATTGTATTGCATGTAATGTGTCTTTCTAGTCTTGAATTTAAATGGAATTAAAAAAAAACAGTTTAAGTCTCACCGTAGTTAAACTTTGCAGATCTTTATCAAATAAAGTTTCTCCACGAAACAACATGTACTAGTTTCTACTGCTCACGCTCCCTTATCTTTCTGTGGTTTAAAATGATTTAGTCTGTGTAACGCAAACTCCGCTATCCGAAGCTTGTAGCCTCCTCCCCGCGGCAATGATGGGCGCGGCAATGTAGGACGGGCCTAAGAAGCGCGATTAACTCAGGCTAAAATGATTGAGTTCATTGAACACTGACTTTCGTTACCTCTAATCTAAAGGGACAAATTGGCCAAGGATGCTGTGCTGAAAGAACCTGACTAGCCGTGGTCCGCGCGTAGTCCTATGGGATAGGGTCAATAAACTCCATACAGCCTCATTTTGATGCGGGGTTTCACCTTTTCTCCCGTTACGCCGTTACGCCAGGTAAAGGTAAAGATTTGGTTGGTCTGCGTAACTTCTTTTCGATGTAAGTCAGACAACACCAAGGTATGAAAGTTCTATCCTATCCAGACCTCTGTTTATCATGGTGACATTAGGTCATAGAAATATCTGGCTGATTCCTTTCACTAATGTATGATTGACTATTATGTACGGCGGGGTAATGCGGAAGTAGAATTGAAGTTCCATCGATGAGTCCCTATAACACTCGTATGCTAGCATATCATATACAGCCATTGACATCGATAGAAACCGTTTACAGATTGTTTAGGAAAGCCTGTACCGTAATGGCAAAGACCGTAGTCCTGATGAAGGCTTCTTCCACTTATGCATGTTGCAACACTTTCCGTACCCAGGCTCGTCGCGAATACCGACCGAAACGGTTGTCGTATTGTCCGTCTAGTACTAATGTATTGTCACTATTGCGTACAAATGTGATCGATACAATGTCAACTTGTGCACTAATGCACTTGGCAGTGATGTAACAGAGAAAGGATGAAGGGAAATGCAACTAAATTAAAGGTGGATAAACAATCAGACAAATTAAACAAGCAAAATATGAACAAGAATTAAACCTCATGATTATGTTTCCTTGTACTGTAGGTCTGTACGAGTGACGATAATGATTGGCATAGCAAATTCAAGTTCCTAAGCCGTTCGTTTTAACGACGAATGTCTGATCAACTATTGCTAGTGCTCGCATGATGAAAGAAGAAAAGCACTAAGTGTTCACGAGTTACAGACATTGCAAAATACAGGAAATCATGGAGGAAAGGCACCGAGCCCTCCTTCTTGCCAATCGGCTAGAGATAACAAGTGATCTGCGGTTCAGGGACATTCGGCGGCGCCTTTTGGACAGCGGAACTCTGAATGGTGAGAACCTTGACCTGATTGAAAATCAGCAAACTCGTGAAGACCAAGCTAAAGCCTTGTTAGACATTCTTCCTACCAGAGGACCGACTGCATTTGCTGTGTTTCGAGAGGCTCTGAAGCACCGTTATCCGCATTTAGCGCGGATACTGAAGGATGAAGGCCAGCAGGGACCACCTGAAGGTATGTACAACAGTATCTAAGACGTTATCATGTTCAGCTTGGACTTATCACATTTCATACTTCGAAGTAAACAAAGAATGGGTGTTCTCATCTTCATCATTGTGTGCAATAAGCTAACATGCCCCTTTCTCGCACACGTAGGTCTGGATTGCTTGATTCGATCTTCGGAAATTTTAACAAATATTTTTGACGCCATTGACTTCTTTTTTTTACGCCATTGATAGTTCATATATTTTCATCCTTTCCACAGCGCCCCGTGTATTCATCATCCACGCAGGCGAAGACAAAGAATCGTTTGTCCGCCCTTTAGTCGCCACGCTACAACAAGAAGGGTTGGCGGAGAAGGACGTATTTTTCGATGACGTTTCCATCAAGCCGGGTGAAGTTATTAGGGACAGAATAATTTCTACCTTATCGAGTCAAAGTTTGGAACTTGTTGTTGTTGTCGTCAGTACAGCATTCCTGAACAAACCCTACTGGCCTAGACTGGAGTTTGAAACGTGTCTGAAAAATAACAAACGGATATTCCCCATTTGGGTCGATGCTAACGAGGACAGCTTCAAGGCGTTTAGTGAGTTAGTCGGTAAATACTCTCCCACACTGAAACAGATGAGTGCAAGGCGTGTACAGAGAGATGATGTTACTGACGAGCTGACAAACATCGCTGCAGAAGTCGTTCAGCGACTCTCTACATTGAGATGTAGCACACCTCCACCTGCAGGTTTGTAACGGGGTTTAAACAAATAGATTGGATTTAAATTATAGCAAAGACATCCAAATAAAGTTTGAATAAGTAATCTGGATCGATATGCTAACGTTGACATTGAAATCCAAGGTATACGTCATTATCAAGAATCACCGAGAAGACCATGTGACTTTTACTGTCAACAACGACACTCATGACGATATGTCGTCTTAAAACTGTTTTATTAGCATTGTTTTTTTCTTTCTCTTTGCAGCGATCCAAACGCTTTTGACTTTGACACCTTTTCCATCAAGTGATCCCAGCTCCTCAGACGACGAAACCAGTTTCAATCGTCAAGACATGCATGCTGCAGGGCCAAGTGGCGAACAGGGGGTGGACGATCAAATTAAGAATGAAAAGGAAAAGCAGTTAGAAATAGCCATAAGTCGTTGGGAAAAGCGAGGGCATGTGGTGAAAAAGCAGCTAGAATTACTCAAGGAAGCAGAAGGTCTTCTTCCGAAGGAAACGATAGAAAGCATGACAAAAGACATGTTGGTCAGTAATTATCAATCAGGTTTACACATTGTTGACGTCAAGATAGGCTGCGCTATTCTTCACTTAGTTCCTCAAAATATGACAACTTTAGACAAGTTCTGGGGCGACTTTAAGTCTGGACAGCTCAGTAGTAACTTCACCGACTGTCTCATCACTGATGAGATGCGAACACTTGCCGGGGAAGACTTGGCGGTGCGGGTCATCATGCTGGAAGAGCAGTACTGGCAGTGGACAGAATATTTCAAAGGAGGAGGTATTTAAAGTACTTGAATGTTACCTGAGTATAGTGAGTATAGAAAATAGCTGTGAGAGATGTGGACTACTACCTCTGTCACGGAGGAAGGTTCATTAATTAATCCTTCCTCCAGCCCAAAAGGGTATAAAAAGTCGACAAATCAATGATGTATAATGACAAAAGGTACATACTCCTAGCAATAACATTACACCATTTTGATACCTTACAGAAATGGCACAGACAGTCCAGAAGTTTCAGAGTCTGACTGTGACCCCTGGAGTGAGAGCTACCACCTGGGAAACCTTTGCGGAAGAGTATCTACCTGATGACACAGAGCAGGTTAAAACACTGTTAGACAGTGCATGGAGAGATCCTGTAGTAGAACTTGTTGTATTGATCCCTTTCTTCTGGCCACATATCATTACCTATTGGTTAGAGAGAAATCACACATTCCCCCAAACCCTCACAGAGCTCTTGCAGTATTCTCTATGCAATCATTTTGGAAGACAAACTGGCAGCAATTTGGAACAAGAACATGTCTCTTTATCTGAAAAGATAACTGAATCATTGATATTGTTAGGATCAAACGGGCTGGACAGCATTGTGCAAGGCAACTGCAGAGAAATAGATCTCAATGCAGATGAAAGAAAGGGTTTTGACTCTGCAGTCTTTGGCCTAGTCACATTGACTGAAACTAAAAGGTACACTTTTGTTAACACGTTCCTACATGACTACTGTGTAGCACTGTACATCAAGAATGCTTTAGACAGAATGACAGACATGGCTGTACTTAACCAACTGGTACAGAATGCAGGCAGGATGCCACTTGTTTGTTTCTTCGTGAGTGGGCTTTTAAGTGACAGGGGTGGTGACTTTCTGTCAGCTTTGGCAAACAGTGGTGTGTTTAATAGTCCATTTGAGAGGGTAGAGACTTCTTTGATAGCATTGGCAGAAACAAATCATGTACAGAATTTGTATCCGTGTATTGAATCTATCTTTGACGGAAGTGTTTTAGATGTTTCTTCAGAGAGTGTCCTCTCCCTGTTGTTCACTTCAGCAGCTATCAAGTTTATCAACCAGTCTAATGTGGTTCAGTCAGTCCGACTTTGTGATCGAAGCAAACTGAAAAAAGAGGAGTCAATGATCTTTAGAGAATTGGAAGATGAACCAGATAAAGAGTCTGTTTCGCTGTTCAGTAATTTGTGGTCTGACGTCTCTGACAGAAAGTTCATTCTGTTACTCCTGCAGTGTATCCCTCTGTTATTTGCAGTGAAAAAAGCAGGAAGTAAACTTAAGGGACCACTCAGGTGCAAAATCTCTTTTAAGAAGTTATGGATCAGAATGTTTCCATCAGGCACAATCAACAGCACTCAGATGCTCCAGCTGACACAAGCTATGAAGCTCATGGTTTCGCTCACTTACCTGGAACTTAGTCATTGGAATTATGTTCAGGGTGATCTTGTTGGCCACATTTCCCCAAGTACCAAATACTCCAGTACATCCAAACTCACTACTAGTGCAACAACTATGTTAATGCCCAGCTTGACATGTCTTCCCTGCTTGCAGGACCTAGAGTTGAACAAGTGCAATTTTGTAACTGCTACTGAACTGGAAGCCATGTGTGACAGGATTAAGGGCTCATGGCAGTTGACCAAACTCAACATAACTGTACTTCAGGCTGAATGGAATGATGCAATGGGTGTAGCAATAGGAAAGCTGTTTCTTAAGCTACCTAGTTTAATGGAGCTTGAGATTGGTAAGGATTACCATGAACAAGGAAAGGCTCTTTCTCATGCTGTGAAGCATTTCAATGCACTTAGAAAGCTACAAAGACTACGATTGCGTGTAAAAATGTCAGATGTTGGGACAAAGCAAGCACTTGCAAGGAGTCTTCATCACTTAGAATGTCTAAAGGACCTCGATCTTAGTTACAACGAGTTGTCAAATGATGGATGCATTTTGATCACTGAAGCTTTCCACAAGATGAGTTCAATCGAACGTTTAACCCTTCGTTATAACAACATTTCTGTATCTGGTGCAAAATCATTTCCAGCTCACGTTGGCTACTTGACCTGCTTAAAACACCTTGATCTGGGTTATAACAAGTTGTCAGATGATGGGTGTATTGCGATTGCAGAGGGTTTCCACTGCATGAGGTCACTGGAGCGTCTTGGCCTCTCTTCCAATGGCATCTCTGATAGGGGTGGTACAGTATTGATGGGAAAGATAAGTTTCCTCCCAAGGGTACATTGGATAGACTTGCATGGCAATAAGATGACTGATGCTGTTGCTCAGCTTGTAGTTGATACTGTGAAGAGAATGGAAAGTCGGATTCATGTAAATGTCAGCTCCAATAGATTCAGTAGTAAAGGTGTAAAAATACTGAAACAATGTCATGGGGTTGACTCCAGCCATCAAAATATACATGTGCATGAGCCAATACGTCATACTCTTATGCAAACTAGCATTTCTTCATCTAATTTTGTGTCTTCATCTCAGTCAATACCACCTCATAAAGAAAGCAGTTATAAAAGGTCTGCACAGTACTCACAGAGTGATGATCCACTAGAGACAAGCACACCTGAACTGTTTCACAAGGGAACTGAGGGTCAGACAAATAGAAATATAGCAGACAGTAGATATGAAATGTCTGCAGTTAGAAGTGACATTGATCCTGAAGGGGACGAATCCATGAAAGAAAAGGCTGAGGTAGTTGAGACAAGTAAAGAGAGAGAGATGTCTGGTACAAAACCAAAGGAAGCTGGAAAAAGCAAATGCAATGTTATGTAAACTAAAGTTAATGTTATGTGTAATATTTTTGATATGTTAATGTATGTACTGTGCATGTCTTCTTGTTTGCCTGATGTACATACCAGCAATGTAACATGCTCATTTTGTACTGTTTTCCTTGCAATGTCAATAATACTGATTACTAATGTCAATGTATATATTGGAATCTGCAAGATTTTTAGGTGCATTTCCTCCAAGAAATTTCTAGTTTTCTCTTACATAAAAGAATGATTTTATGAGTCGATCAATACAACTGTCAATCTCAAGTGAATCAAAGTTGCTTTAAATACAGTAAGAGATGAAAGGTATGACAGTTAACGTTTATAGGCAAAAAAGATTGTATAAATTGTGTCTGAGTTGTATGTACCAGTAACACTTTAGCCTCTAGTCCTGTATTCCATATATGGTTCTCTGTGAATTGTTATCAAACAGTGTCGAAGCATCTACAACATGACCATCAAAACATTTATTGCTCACAGTGCCAAACTAAACTTCATGACAGATTCAGTCCCTTAACCCACTACAAATATATAATTTAAAATGATAGCGTTGCTTCAGCCCAGACAGGGACAATAAACTACAAATGCATAATCAATTTCTTTTCGTTTGTTTGTTTCTTAATTTTTTATGTCTCCAGCAGTTTCTTCTTCTTGAAAAGCATATATTTCATATTTACCATGTACCTCAGGTACTTCACAATCCTTCTTGTTTCAACATACAGTATTAAAGATCTCAGAATCAGCAGAATAATGGGGAAACCTCACATTTAACAGTTTAATCCATACCTTTGTGTCCAGCATGTCTTTATACTGCGTAGGGACCACAATACAACCAACAACATCTAAGCACCACCAATGTCCTACACTAGTGCACTATTTGACTTGCTTATTCTGTAGGTTATAGTCATGAATGCAGTTTCTGTTCTGCAACAAAAATTTCTTGCTACCCTCAAGCTTTGCGTGCATTGATAATTTTAACAAAGTCTGGCTTCAGGGAGGCTCCGCCCACGAGGAAGCCATCAATGTCACCCTGGGTGGCGAGTTCTTTGCAGTTACTGGCCGACACCGAACCTAGGACAAGAAAAATATGCATGATTGCAAGTGTCCTGCATTTTCATAGGGAGTTTGAGTTTCCACCTATGAGTATTTTTTTAATCTAATTGCATCCCTAGAATTATCCCTAGAGTATGTTGTTGCCACCAAGTATAGTATTCTATTAAGCTTTAAAAAGTGCTTGCTGCAAGATGAGCAAAGGTTAGGTTTGACCATGGAAATTGGTTTGACATGTCATTCAGTGTAATATACCCATCTGCTGTGGTACGACATGCCTGCAAAGCTGGTGCGTTACACCAATGTGTAAAGCATCAGTTACACAGACATTTATGACAAACTTTGTTACATGTATTGCTATGTCATTGTTGCTATTGCTATAACTTTGCTACATGCAGCTATGTATTGCTAAGTCATTGTATCTTCCTTTATGCTGTAGATGTACTTTTCAATGTGTCAATAAATCTATTTCTTTAATGTTTGGGAAAAAATAGACCAGTTACCTCCATAGATGATGCGGAGTGAGTTAGCTACTGCAGGAGACACGTTCTCAGATAGCCAGGTACGCAGACTGGCGTGGACCTCCTGGGCCTGGAAAGGTCATCACAACAACAATGCAAAACTTTTCACAAAATATCTGACCATTACAAACAACTAAAAACAATGCAAAAGTTTCTCATGGCATCATTAACATACAGCTACACACCAAAAAGCACACTACTCCAGAACCTTAAAAACATACTTCGTCAGCAAATCCCATCATGACCAAAACATTGTACTTACTCAAAACAAGACAATTCCAAGTTCGACATCTAAGGCAGTCCTCTCTTAGTCTTAGACAGTAGTTTAAGTATGATTGCTATATGCCATAGGCTGTTTTGTTATGAAAATAAAGACACAAACTATGCATTTAGCCCAAGCGGGCAAGAAGATGCAAATAAGGATCATCACCAGTTAATTGTGTACTTGTAATCAAGCAACTTTTGTTGGCAATCCAATCCCTGTCACCTGTATCCTTACTTTTAAGTTACGATACAGGTGACGGAGAGTAAAACTATTCATTGACATATGTTGGGAAGTGTATATTTATTTCTTAACATTTTCACCATGTCTCACCTGTTGAGGGGTTGCCACCTTGCCTGTCCCGATGGCCCAGACAGGTTCATAAGCAAGAACCACCTTGCCCCAATCTTTCACTTTATCTGAAGGACAGGGGAAAAAGGCAACAACATCTTTGAACTAGAGTTCGACGAACACATCTCTTCGCCAAATAATCATGCCTTTATTAAGACTTTAACGTCTTATCATGTATTACTAAATAGTACCTACCCCAATAGCAAATGACTGCATGAACGTGTGTTCCTCACAAACCCACAAATGCCCCCCAAAAAACCACTTAACCTTCTCGGCGAACTGGTGACAAGGAAATGAGGTACAATGTTGTGATACTTTCCAGCACAACTTTCATAGTGTTTTGTTAAAATCAGACTCTACCGCCAAACTGACCTGCCTGGCCGAATAGTATTGATTTTAGGGGGCCTTGGACTGTGACCAAAGATGACCTCGGGTAGCATCCCTGGTCAATCAGAATTTTATGCTTGTCAAGACCGCCTGTCTTGACCTACTTTTTCTCTATTTTTAGACATCTATGGGCCGATTCAAGTTCTTTCGGGTGACTCCGTCACAAGTATATTTTTAACCTATATAGAAGTTCCCCTAAGTAATTATATCAAATAGATAGTGATTTATATAACTTGCATCTCATTATGTTCATTATCACCCAAAGTAACTACATACCAAAAGCAAAAACTCTCCAACAATCTCCTCTGGAGTTATCCTTCTTAAAAGTTACGAACTATAAGACCCACTGCAGTTCCAAACAAGCTGCTAGGGGGCCCAAAATTACACCATTCACTCCTAGTCCCAACAGCTATCCACCACTAAAAAATTATGAACCTGGCACTTCTGGAAAATTTTGGCGCAAGCTTTGACGCTCACTTGCAGTACCAAAACAAGTCGCCAGGAGGCCCATTATCGAACTTGACCTTCCTTTCTGTGTCCCCTACCTATGTCTCGCAACCAGCATCACT